>NC_140166.1:122110916-122115914 GCF_963971535.1 Notolepis coatsorum
CTAGAGCAGAATGGTGCCAAAGATGATGGTATAATGTTCACGTAATTTGTGTCGCTCAAGCCCTCTGCTGTGCTCCCGTGAAGGACAACAACTCCCCAGCAGAATGCCTCTCCCAGCAGCAACCAGTAAAGCTACAAACAGATCTACTGTAGCTTTCTTCTGAATAGTAGAAAAGGAATTGTTGAATCAATCTTCAAATCATCAAACAGTTTTGGACTACGGTGATGTAATTTATAGGCATGCTGCGGCATCAACTCTTAAAGCTCTGGACTCAGCTTTTAGATTTATTACTGGTGGTGACTGATATGATGCTCAACATGTCAAGCATGTCTCTTCTCATCCAGTAAAACAAGCAGTTAACGATTTGTCGATGTTATTCGTGAACATCCTTACAACAATCACAATTAGGGGATCAACCATTAACAATTAAATTCCATTCCAGTTATCTAAGCATCGTAAAAATCGTACATTTGAACCAGTTTGATTCAGTCAGCGATAATTTAATTTACACAAATAAAACCTTACCCCATGGTAATGGTATTGGCTTACAGCATAATGTTCAATTAATTAAATGAACACGCGTTCATTTAATTCACGTCGATGATCAATTTTGCAGATTGATGCAAGTGCATTTTGTATTTCCCTATTAATATTGATGCCTCGTAATGGATTTATATGACAGTGTGTGTCTCTGTGTGTGTTCTCTCTTTCTCTTCAGCCTAAGAGTGGAGAGGTGACTCCCAGCTGTCCCCTGCTCTGTGAGCTGCTCTATGAGTCAGAGTTTGACAGTCAGCTGTGGATGCTGTTCGATCAGAACAAGAGACTACTGGGATCAGGGGACGCTTACCCCCACCAGGTACATCAGGGCTCTACGCTAACCTTTTTCCCAAGGAGCACATGTGCTCCTAAATAAAAAGCAGGAGCACACAAAATGTTTTTAGGAACACAGTGAAAATGTTTCAAGTAACAGAGTTTATTAACAAACTATTTATTACATGCATATTATACTGTGCGTGTGCATACTAAGGGACAAACATGTGTGCAAATAGCACATACCACCTAAATATATATATATATGTAACATATATACTGTATATAGTATGGATGAGAGCCTTACCCCCACCAGGTACATATACTGTATATATATAGTATAGATGAGAGCCTTCCCCCACCAGGTACATATATACTGTATATATATAGTATAGATGAGGGCCTTCCCCCACCAGGTACATATATACTGTATAGTATAGATGACCAGGTACATATATACTGTATATATATAGTATAGATGAGAGCCTTCCCCCACCAGGTACATATATACTGTATATATAGTATAGATGACCAGGTACATATATACTGTATATATAGTATAGATGAGAGCCTTACCCCCACCGGGTACTCACCAGTATAATGTATATATATATTATAGATGAGCCCTGACCTCACCAGGTACCCCCTAGTTTAATGTATATATAATATTGCCACGACAACTAATCGGTCGAAAGGAGCCGTAGACGACTGGCCAACCTCTTAGTCGAATATAATTAAAAAAATAATAATAATTTTTATTTTTTTTATCATTCTTTCCAAAAGAAAAGAGGCCTAGAAGCGTGGCTAACGCTAATGGCACGCATACCAGAGGCTAACTGCCTACGAAAACAGGCACAGAGGCACTGAAAGAGGATTTCACCCATCTAATTAACACACTAGACTAGACAAATATCAAGATGTATCCATCAGTGGACCAATTGCATGCTTTTGCAGAGGACAAGAAACCTTCAGTTGACTCCTTCAGACATTAAGCACCCCCCACAGCCCAAATGGAATGATACAAATTAAAAACAAAATTTCTTATTAATATTATACTATTTTTTTTTTTTTTTTTTGTCGACCAATAGTCGACTAACGGCAAATTTTGGCCAATCCTAATCGACCATCCAAATCCTTAGTCAGGGACAGCCCTAATATATATATATAAATAAATTATAGATGAGCCCTACCCTCAACAGATGCCCCCTAGTATAATCCAATCCAATCCAACTTTATTTGTATAGCACATTTAAAAACAACATGGTTGACCAAAGTGCTTCACAGTAAAAACCATAATATAGTATAAAAAAAAACACAAACACAATACACAGAACTACAACCAAAATTACAGCAGCAGACTACATTTTCTTAAAGGTCCCATGTAGGGGTGGACGGTATGGTCTAAAATTTATATCACGGTATAATTTGAAGCATAGACGGTAACGGTATATATCACGGTATCATCGTTTTTGATAAATTTTTTTATTTTATTTTATATAATTTTTTTTTTTTTTTTTTATAAAATATATATATTATATAATTAGACTTGTACTGGTATTATCTGCGAGACATCGCCACCACGCAACAAGCTCCACTGTCTGTGTACTACGGCCAGGATTCTCCGGAGCTGCACCTGGACCTATACTCTAGTAGCCTCGAGCAGAGCTACGGCCAGGATTCTCCGGCGCTGCACCTGGACCCTATTGTATTGGTATTATAACGTTAGCAAGCCCTCAGCTCGAATACGCATCGAATCAGTGTTATAAGACATTGATATCATGAGCTATCTGTAGCTACTGCATATATAACGTTAATACAACGCCTCAGTGAATTATTTAGTTCAATGGGACATTTCGTTTTGAACGGTGAACTAATTTGCGTTAACGTGAGCTAACAGGTAGCATACACGTCTCTAGTACTAGACTTTGTGGAGCGTTTGTTGATGTCAGGAGCTATCGGTAGCTGGCCGACTAGATACCGTTCGGTTAGACAATGCCCCATCATGTATTAAACTAAAAGTGAATAGTTGACTGGGTCATTTAGTAACGGTAGCTAAGCTAACGTTAGCTCAGGGAGACGCCGACAGCTCCCGTGTCCCGTCCCACTAGACTACTAGACCCGTGTTTACATGCGTGCGGTAGGGGCTGGCACGCCCACTGCGCGAAGCCTCCTAAATAACTTTTTCCAGTTCGCACATATCTATTATCTATGACTAATTCTATCTATTTTTAGGGGCAAATGCGAGTGAAATAGTCGCGCTGTGGTTACATGACGTCATTGCTATTTTAGAGCTGCACTACCGGTTACACGGTATACTCAAAATCCATACCGTAGAGCAAATTCATACCGTTTATACCGTATACCGTTTATACCGTCCACCCCTAGTCCCATGCATTATAAATGGCCTTTTCCAGTGTTTAGCATTGTTTCCTAGCAATGGGGGATTATATCAATGTGGTCTGTGTCGTTAATTATCATATTGACTCATCAGTCTAGTCTAGAGTTCACGAGATCTTCCCTCACTCAACTTAGCCATTCTGATTTGACTCGCAATGCAACGTAGCAAGGAGCTGATTGAGCTGATTATCTGATTGGCTCTGTGGTTGTAGTCACCGCCCACAATTCGCTCAACAGAGCGAGTGGATTACTTCCTCAAACAGGGTGCAGAGTCCGACAGACAGCAGAGAACGAGGGAGAGAGAGGGAGAGAGAGGGACCGCGCGCAGGAGTGTGTGTAAAAAATTGTGTGCGCCACGGGGATGGGTCTTCTCTCACACACACACACACACACACACGGAGCATTTACACACAACCTCCCGACCCGTGCACGCGCGCGGCAGGAGCTTGTCTCATGCGTGTGTGAGAGAAGCTCCTGCCCCGCGCGCGGTCGGGAGGTTGTATGTAAATGCTCCATGTGTCCCTCTCTCTCTCTCTCTCTCTCTCTCTCTCTCTCTCTCTCTCTCTCTCTCTCTCTCTCTCTCTCTCTCTCGCAGTCGGGAGCACTAGCTTATCACTGTCAAAATATCTTTGCGCATGCTCCCACGCGCACGCCCGTATTCCGATCCGTGCAATAATAATCACAGAGGTATATATTGTCATTTGAAACAAGTTACCAATGCATTGTCCCGTGGGATTATGCCCCCCCCGTGGCGAAATTAATTAGTATCCCCCTCAATCTCTCTCTATCTCCCTCTGTGCCAGTCGCAGACTGTGTGGGTGGCTGTCACTCAAAGTGCTTCTGGGCGGAGCCCATCCAATAACAGCCTGGAATCCAAAGGGAGACATTTTTTGCTTTTGAGTACTTGATTAGAAATATAAAACAATGAATTTTTTGAAAAAAAAAAACCTTACTGATGTGTTCCATAGACTCACAGGAATTGTGTAAAGTTGCCCAAATAGTGCAAGGAATAGCAATGCATGTCCCTGTTGTGTATAGACATTCTAAGTTTACCCCTTATTAGATACCGTCACGCCCCCTGCTAATAAGTACGGCCGTCATTGTAATCACCTGGGTTGAGTTTTCCACTAAAGAGCTGTCAACTGGAATTTACCTTTGTCTCGTGTCTCCTCATTATTATATGTTATACTAAATAACCAGATGAGTATACAACAGTCCCCTTTAAAAGCTAGGGAGAACAAATGTGTTTTAAGATGGGACTTAAACACTGGGAGCGTTGGGGCTAGCCTAATGTGGGGGGGCAACTTGTTCCACAGTTTGGGGGCTGCAACCGCAAATGCACGTTTTTTTAGCCTGGATTTAGGGACAACCAGGAGGGACTGTTCAGCAGACCTCAGAGACCGTGATGGGGTGTAGGATCTCGTTGAGGTATGGTGGGGCCAGACCATTCATTGCTTTATAGGCAAACAGCAGGATCTTAAAATTGACCCTAAACTGCACAGGCAGCCAATGAAGGGAGGCGAGGACAGGAGTGATGTGCTCCCGTTTGCGTGTCCCTGTCGACAGCTGAGCAGCAGCGTTTTGGACCAGCTGAAGACGCGACAGCGAGGCCTGGCCAACGCCAACAATAGAGCGCATTACAGTAGTCCAGCCGTGTTGTCACAAAGGCATGCATGACAAAATCTTTAACTGTATATATAGTATAGATGAGAGCCTTAAGGTGCTCCCATAGTCGAGCAGACTGTACACAGAGCAGACTCCGCGGAGGTCCGCGCGGCTCTTTGAGCTTTC
>NC_140166.1:122116114-122168114 GCF_963971535.1 Notolepis coatsorum
TGCAGTTCGATGTCAACCAAAACGCCGAGCAGCGTTTTGTGTGACACCAAGTCAGCGCGTCAGGAAATAGGAGCTTCGCACCTGTGGGTCTGCTGTCCGCTGAGATCAAAGCTCAAAGAGCCGCGCGGACCTCCGCGGAGTCTGCTCTGTGTACAGTCTGCTCGACTATGGGAGCACCCTTACCCCCACCAGGTACTCACCAGTATAATGGTAACTTGACGGTACGTGTGTGTATATGTGTCTTCCTGTATGTGTGTATCTCAGTATGCTCTGAAGCTGGAGAAGGGCGACTACACGGTGCGTCTGCAGGTGCGTCATGATCTGTCCAGCGAGCTGGAGCGTCTGAAGGACCTCCCCTTCGTGGTGTCCCACCGTCTGTCCACCATGCTGAGCCTGGACGTCTACGAGACGCACCGCGCCGCCCTCGCGGCCAAGAAGAAGGCCAACTCTGTCACCCTGCCACCAGGCGCCTCGCAGCCCTTCTACATCACCGCCCTGCCGGACGACAAGTGAGCAGAGAGTTACTTTTAGGACCGAGATCTGGGCTCATTGCTTGGTTCATTTTAGTAGCTGCGACTCGGATCGGTCCGAAAAAGTTTGCAGTTGCAGCTATTGCAAATTCACGCTTGTTTATTTTTGTTTGGTTCAATCAATATTGGTGAACATGACTCTCTCTCTCCCAAAGCCAGAGACTGGAGAAGTAAGAATCAAACTTGTGATGTCATCAGGTATAAAGTCTGGAGCTGCTCTATAATGAATGGTAGACTGATTTTGTGGAACCACCATGAGGCCACGCCCACTCGGTTTCTAAACCCGGTATTCTGAAATCATGGGAGAGCGGGGGAGATTGATTGATTGAACATTTTATTAGCGGATTGCAGAATGGGTACAATACAGTGCAGCTCAATACACACAATTGTTAAGGGGATGCAGACCAGAGAAAGACTTTTGTCTTGTTTACATCAGGGTCAGATTTACCCTTTTCTGAGCAAACTCTGAACTCCTGCTGGTGTGACTGAACAACATGGTCACTTTAAAGACAGTCACCCTAATTAAAGGATACAATTTTTTTTAATACGATTATTATGCTAGCTTCTGTGATGCTACAAGGGTTGTGTCTGCTAATTAATATTGAATCACTGTGCTTATTTGTTCAGATCTAGGCCTGGTTAGCAAGCTAACTTCTGTGTTGCTAACTTCCTGTCTTTACTTCCTGTTTGTGACGAGAGTTTGAAGAGGACTTTTGATAAACCACAGCCATCACGCTTTTCTTCAAACTAAAGTGTAACATAGATCATTGCAGAGGTTTGATTCTCGCTCTTTCTGGTTTTCCAGCCCCAGTCACATGTGATAACAGCCTCTACAGCTGCAGCTTCTATTTAAAAGATGGATATAAACTTCAATATGACACACTAAGATAGGGCGGCTGGGTGGCGCAGTGGACATTGCGCTCGTCACCAACGCAAGAGACACCGGGTTCGACTCCGGCTGTCTGCGTTGCCTCCGGCTTGGGCCAGCCGTCATACTAACTCAATTGGCAGAGTTAGGGGGTGGAAGTCGATGGGTGGTAATCTGGACGTTGTGGACAGCGACTCCTACAGGTCGGTTGGGGACACCTGCACAGCAGAGACAGGAAATGGCGGGGGGTATTGTGAGCCTCCCACACGTTACACTTCGCCAATGAGAGTCCGCGCTGGCAGGTGAAAAGATGACAGGCTGCCTCCTTGTGTACCGGAGGGGACACGTGATGCAAGGCTTCTATCCTCCCTACAACCGGCCAGTGGGGGGCATATGCGAGCAACGTTCAAGACAGGGGAGGGAAGAATTGGCATATTGGAATTGGGATGGGAGAAAAATAGAAAAAATAGGAGAAAAAGTGGATAAAAAAAAGACATACTGTAAGATGTGCTCTAAGACGTGCTGTAAGACACACTGTAAGACGCGTTGTAAGACGTGCTGTAAGACACTGTAAGACGTGCTGTAAGATGCGCTGTAAGTAAGACACACTAAGCCACGCTGTACGCTGTAAGACGCACTACGACGTGCTGTAAGACACGCTTTAAGACGTGCTGTAAGACACGCTGTACGCTGTAAGACGCGCTGTAAGACGCGCTGTATGCTGTAAGACACTAAGACCTGCTGTAAGACGCGCTGTAAGACGTGCTGTAAGACGTGCTGTAAGACGCGCTGTAAGACGTGCTGTAAGACGTGCTGTAAGACGCGCTGTAAGACCTGCTGTAAGACGCGCTGTAAGACCTGCTGTAAGACGTGCTGTAAGACGTGCTGTAAGACACACTAAGACGCGTTGTACGCTGTAAGACACACTAAGACATACTGTAAGACGTGCTGTAAGACACACTAAGACGTGCTGTAAGACACGCTGTAAGACATACTGTAAGACGTGCTGTAAGACACACTAAGACGTGCTGTAAGACACGCTGTAAGACGCGTTGTACGCTGTAAGACACTAAGACCTGCTGTAAGACGTGCTGTAAGACGTGCTGTAAGACGTGCTGTAAGACACACTAAGACGCGTTGTACGCTGTAAGACACGCTGTAAGACTCACTGTAAGACGCGCTGTATGCTGTAAGACACTAAGACCTGCTGTAAGACGTGCTGTAAGACGTGCTGTAAGACGTGCTGTAAGACACACTAAGACGCGTTGTACGCTGTAAGACACGCTGTAAGACTCACTGTAAGACGCGCTGTATGCTGTAAGACACTAAGACCTGCTGTAAGACGCACTGTAAGACGTGCTGTAAGACGCGCTGTATGCTGTAAGACACTAAGACCTGCTGTAAGACGCGCTGTAAGACGTGCTGTAAGACGTGCTGTAAGACACACTAAGACGTGCTGTAAGACACGCTGTAAGACGCGTTGTACGCTGTAAGACACGCTGTAAGACTCACTGTAAGACACACTGTAACACCGGTTGCTCACCTTTTCAGAGCCTTATTTACTGTAGACAAACTAAGCAAACTGTAAAATGTGAAGCCACGTTAGATCATCTCACTAACCAGATGGTCTTGTGACTACAAAAGGCACCAAGATCGGAACAAATAACATGAACGTCTTTCTTTCACATTTCTCTCTCTCTCTCTCTCTCTCTCTCTCTCTCTCTCTCTCTCTCTCTCTCTGTGGCCTCTGTCATGTGTCATTCTCTCCGTGTCTCCCTCTCGCAGGGTCCCTAAAGGAACGAGTCCAGGGTGCTACATGTCGGGCTCTCTCATCGTGCCCAAGAGCGAGTATGGCAAGAAAGCAGTGAGTGGTTCTCTTTGCTGTTAAACGCTCAGCCCTCCAAGTACCTCTGTTGGCTTTCATTCTACAATCTGTTCCTTCATCTCAGTCAGACCTGTGCTATAGACGGTTTCAAAGTGACAATAACATTCTAAAAAGACTAGGGCTGTCTTAAATACTTCGAAGCTTCGTTCGATGGCACAAGCTTCGAACATTAAAAAAAATAGAAGTTTAAAAAAAATTAAAATTAGAAAATATTTAAATTTCTTTTTTTCTCAAATCTTGCGCCTCCATTCCAATGAAACGAAAGTAAGCGGCGCCTTCCCGCCTCCATTCCAATGAAACGAAAGTAAGCGGCGCCTCGACTCCACCTCTCTACAACAAGCATGTGGAGATATCTGTGTTGAAAACAACAAGGACATGTGCAGCAGACATGTCGATGAAGAAGCGAAGCAATGCCGTTTGTTATTTAAGACTATGTCGGACAGATTTGTGTTCATTGTGCTGCTTTTTTAAAGTGTCCCAACCCATATAAAAATATGTCTTAATAAAACGTGCTTAATTAAGTCGAATTCTGCCTTTGTCTCGATCAACTACATATAAATATTTATATAATTGTTTGTTTGATAGACGAAGGTTGCAACATAATTATGTAATGTCATGTCGTTGGCTGTGAGAGCAGCCCCACTGCACCCAGGCAGCGCAGCCGAGTGAAACCTTGTTGGCTGCGTCACAGTCACGAAAGGGGCTACTTAATTAATTAATCCAATCCACTTTATTTATAGAGCACATTTAAAAACAACAAAGTTTACCAAAGTGCTGTACAAGTCCCACAACATAAGATAAAAAAATAAAATAAAATAAATTATAAAAAAAAAAAAAATTTTGTTTTTGTTTTTGTTTTGAAGCTTCGAATTTAAAATCGAAGCTCGGCCCCGAAGCTTCGATTGCCAAAAAAAGCTTCGAAGGTCAGCCCTAAAAAAGACACACATTTATTTCCTGTTGGCAATGTTTGCAGCAAACTGTTCCCTAGCAACAGAATTCCAGTGAAACCGTCTATACAGTCCTGCCGCGTGAATACCAAACCAAGCCGCATTTCTCGGAGACGCTCTCTGAATAGCCGACGCCTGTTTCTACACTGGTTAAGCTTAAGCACTCTTCGAAGTTGGTTAAGGTTAGAGTTTATCTTAGAGCATGACGATAGAACGCCAGGTAGTGTGCAGGCTGTTTGACGTGGAAATGGGCAAAGACACAGCTCGTCACGGATTGGCCAAACGCGTCAGTGGCCTATCAGAGAGCGTCAGTCAGTGCCAATCAGAGAGCGTCTCCGAGAAATGCGTCTTGGTTTGGTATACACGCAGTCCTGCCCACTGCCTATTGTTGTTCTTCCTGTATGAGTCATGGTGGGTGTGGCTTAACCCCTAAACCCTCCTCCCACCTGTCTGTCTTTGCTGATGATTCTGTTTCAATCTGAGGTTGAGACTTCCATCAGCTCTCTGTCAGATTGCTTCTAACTATCTGTTCCTGCTACTAGAACCTAACTGACTCACTAGAACATCTAACTCTATCTGTTCCTGCCGATATAACCTAACTGACTCACTAGAACCTCTAACTCTATCTGTTCCTGCTACTAGAACCTAACTGACTCACTAGAACCTCTAACTATCTGTTCCTGCCGATATAACCTAACTGATTCACTAGAACTTCTAACTCTGTTCCTGCCGATATAACCTTTTTTTTTATCCACTTTTTCTCCCATTTTCTATATTTTCCTCCCATCCCAATTTCGTATCATCCAATTCAACCCTCCCCTGTCACGAACGCTGTTTCTTGCCTCCCACAAGCCGGCTGCAATGTGGACTAAGTCATACATAGCACAAGTCCCCTCCGGTACTTGAGGTAACAGCAGTCGCATCTTTTCACCTGCGCAGCTCGATCTCTGTGGCGAGGAGTAACGTGTGGGAGGCTCACGCTGCCCCCGACACTTCCTGATTCTACTGCGCAGGCGCACCAACCGACCTGTAGGAGTCGCTGTCCACAACGCCCGATCCCCACCCATCAGTTTCCCACCCCCTAATACGGCCAATGTGTATTAGTATGAACGACCAGCTAAACTGAAAGCAATGTGGAGCGCTGGGCTCGAACAGGCGAGCCCAGCGTCTCTGCATTCGTGGCGAGCGCCTTGACCACTACGCCACGTAGCCGCCATTCCTGCCGATATAACCCAACTGACTCACTAGAACCTCTAACTCTCTGTTACTGCTAATATAACCAAACCCACACATTATAACCTCTAACTATCTGTTCTTGCTGATAGAACCTAACTGACTAGAACTTAAAGCAGTATTTCACTTTGATAATCTTCACTTCCCACCATGGTCACCTTGAACACCATCGACAGTCTTGTACATTGGCTGGATGGTGAATATTAATGTTATTATTATGTTATGTTATTCACCAGTGGCCGTATTGAAGGAAAAGGAAGTAAAATAACGCATACAAATGTGAATAAATATAATAATAGCTTAGATCAGGGGTTCTCAAAACTTCTTTCTACCACAACCCCATTTTATTTAGGATTTGTTTTTGGTGACCCCACACTTAACACTTTCAGTGCCCAGCAGGGGGCGCACATTTAGTGCTTGAATGCCCACCATCCACTTCAATGTTAGCATTAATATCGCCTAATCTATGTTTTAAATTATGGCTATGTGTCTAATCTGCCCGTCGCTTATCAATGACTCATTTCCAGTCAACATTGTCGAAGCGGATTGTTTTTTTATCGGTTCATTTCCGTTTTATAGCATTTTGAAAGCCCTCATTTTCAAGGAGAAAAAAAATCCGTGATAAACGCCCTGTACTGTAATATTCTTACAGTCAAACAGCCATATCACATATAGGGGAAAAGCTTATATCTCCGTGAAAACAGGTCTGATTATCCTAAGACTGGTAAAATAGATTCCTTACCTGAGATCAGATGGTATCCAAATGGATTATTCCAATTCCTGATCGCCATTCCAAAGATCTATCCTTTTATTGATCCAACGCGTATACTGTAAAACACATATTACACGCTGTGCTGAGGGTCCAGAATGAATCTGATCGGCTCCGGTTACATGCGTGAGAAGTAAAATGTGGATTCCGGAGTTTTTCTCATCCATTTTCATTGAGTCCAATCCAAAAGGGTGCATTACCATCTGGGAGACGATAGCGGGCGCTTTTTTCACATCTGAGCGCCTGGCGGGGCAGGTTTACCAACGGTAGACTCGGTTGATGAAATATGAATTCAGATCGCTAATAAAAAAAATAAAACGAGAATTCTCGTGATGGCCATTCAGGGGGCGGGCTGATAACCCGAGATATCTCGTGATGGGCATTCAAAGTGTTAATGTATTGCATAATTTCAATATGGAAATAAAGAATATCAAAATAAAAGCACACGTTGTTGAACTTGATCATGGATATTTATTAGAAAATAAAATTACAGCACGATGTTATCAATGAAATGAATGAATATTATCAACAAAAGCAACGGAATTGTTTCTGTATACACATTTATAAAACGAGGCGTATTTAGCCAAAATATGTTGCCAGAACATAAAAAAAAAGAGAAAAGAATATGCGTTCACATGCGCTTTTCAATAATAAACAAAAACATTTGAACATAGTTCTATGATACGTGGCTGCGTTGTGCAAAGGGGACAAGCCTTCTCACTCAGCGCAGCATTACACAACACTGGGTACTCGTTCCGGACTCATATCCAGAACTTTGCGAGGGCCTGTCCAGTGAACTTGACTTTCAGTAGTTCGTCACAAGAAAGATCAATGCGTGCCTCCTGCTCCATCTCCTGCTGTGAGATGTGTATTGGAATATTGTGTGGCCTCCATTGATGAAGGCGCGAGACATGGCTAATACACACAGCCGCCAGGTGGAAAACTCACGCTGAGTTGGGCTCATCAAATTTTTAGTTTGATATTTTTTTTTCTTTTTAGTTGCCAATGCACAACCCCACTGTCACCTACCCGGGGCCCCACTTTGGGTCGCGACCCGTAGTTTGAGAACCGCTGGCTTAGATGTTACATTCAAAGTATAATAAAGAGCTTAGATACCCATGTATCTAAGTTAAGGAATAATACACAACAAGGTGTGCGGTTATCAAAACATAATGCAGACTGCAGGTGATGATTATCATAGAGGCAATTATTTAATTTGAAACCTTTATGAGGTTTCCCTCATTTAGTCACGTTGAGTGTACATACAGAAAAAATAAGCATAGAATATCACACAGCATAGAAAATCACAACAAAGAGACAACAAGACGAGGCAAAGAACAAGGATAAGAAATGAATTAAAACACATACAACTTTAGTGACAGGTTGGAGATCAAGGTTTTAAACTCTGCAACAGAGGGACCTTAATTAGCCACTGCGTTGTGCATTATGTTCCGATAACCATGTATTATTTCACTTATACCATGGCCACTTGCCAAAGATGAAAAATATTTGCCATTTATACATATTTTCAACATTAAATTATAAAGACATGTTATTTATGCTTTTCTCACTGCTGACTTTCACTATAGTCCTTCTGAGCCTCCTTAGCAACTGCTTGACAACCACCCTGTCACCTGACTGACATTGCCAGTGACAATGACCCACCAAATTCACCAAACATGATTCAATGACAAAAAAGGCTGGCTTGCTAGGCAGACATCTCATTGTCCCCAGATTAATAACCTTTTTCTCATGTCTAATATGCGTGGTCAGTCGTAGCCCACGTCATTGTTGTGAGTTGAATTGCGAGGACGGTATGTGCCATCATATGAAGGGATTATACAAATACAGGAATGAATTGCCTCTCCACATACCATCTGCTTTGCTAGCTCTTATCTTGGAAAAAGAATAATCGCCCATAAGAATAATACTGCATCATGCGTAATTTCACAATAACTATACATGCGTAACACTAACGCAGCATTGCAATTCATGATGTTTGATGTAAACTCACTAATGACGGAGAGAGAATTCGGCTGAATAGCGAGATGTAGCACATCCTACCTGGTCAGTAACATTGCTGCAAACCTTGCCTCTAGTATATTAACTCTTTAGACAGACTACATTATTTGTGGAAGGCTTTTTCTCTCAAATGTACATCCCTTCCTTGCAATTCAACTCGGAAGAAATTAATGTACATGAGGCCAGTGGTGTAGTCTAGTCTAAAGTAGTGGGCATACTGTGACTTTATACAACCTCCCAATACACCCGTCAACATTATCTTAAAGAGCAGATATTTTATTCCTTTTCACTGACTTGAGTGATTGTTTGTTTGAATATTTTTGCGCTCTCAACTCATATTTAATGTGGAGCAGCCAGATACATTATGACGTCTACTCGTTAACTATCAAATAGAAATTCACTCAAATACGTGGGAAATGTCAAGAATGGAACACAGTGGCAGAAAGGCGTGTGTTGACTGCCGGTTAAATTATGTCCTCTACTGTTGTCCTCTACTGTTAACACAGTGGCAGAAAGGCGTGTTTTGACTGCAGGTTAAGGTATGTCCTCTACTGTTGTCCTCTACTGTTAACACAGTGGCAGAAAGGCGTGTTTTGACTGCAGGTTAAGGTATGTCCTCTACTGTTGTCCTCTACTGTTAACACAGTGGCAGAAAGGCGTGTTTTGACTGCAGGTTAAGGTATGTCCTCTACTGTTGTCCTCTACTGTTAACACAGTGGCAGAAAGGCGTGTTTTGACTGCAGGTTAAGGTATGTCCTCTACTGTTGTCCTCTACTGTTAACACAGTGGCAGAAAGGCGTGTGTTGACTGCAGGTTAAGGTATGTCCTCTACTGTTGTCCTCTACTGTTAACACAGTGGCAGAAAGGCGTGTGTTGACTGCAGGTTAAGGTATGTCCTCTACTGTTGTCCTCTACTGTTAACACAGTGGCAGAAAGGCGTGTGTTGACTGCAGGTTAAGGTATGTCCTCTACTGTTGTCCTCTACTGTTAACACAGTGGCAGAAAGGCGTGTTTTGACTGCAGGTTAAGGTATGTCCTCTACTGTTGTCCTCTACTGTTAACACAGTGGCAGAAAGGCGTGTTTTGACTGCAGGTTAAGGTATGTCCTCTACTGTTGTCCTCTACTGTTAACACAGTGGCAGAAAGGCGTGTGTTGACTGCAGGTTAAGGTATGTCCTCTACTGTTGTCCTCTACTGTTAACACAGTGGCAGAAAGGCGTGTGTTGACTGCAGGTTAAGGTATGTCCTCTACTGTTGTCCTCTACTGTTAACACAGTAGCAGAAAGGCGTGTGTTGACTGCAGGTTAAGGTATGTCCTCTACTGTTGTCCTCTACTGTTAACACAGTGGGTCCTCCTCTTAGCTTCATCGAGTTCAAATTCACCAGATTTCAAGGATCCTCTGAAGTCTCCTCGCTCGCGTCAGGACATTATTGTATGTCTTGTGTTTTTGCTGCATTCACATTAGTCCAACACGTAATGCAATGCGCTAGGCTAGACAATATCTTCTGATTACTGTAAAGAGTTGAGTAGTGGCACTATCATAGCAGAGACTTACAAGTTCTGTACAACAGGTCAGCAGGGAGGGTACAACACACATACTTGAGTGCTACAGACTTGAGTGCATAGTATTATAGACATAATATGCGTGTTGTATATTATTAGCTAAATAATATTATTAGCATAGTAGGTAATAATATATGGAAGGTTGATTCCTTAGTAGCAGAGTGCATACTAGTGAAAGACTGTACAAGGTTACATTTAAAAAATATGGCATATACCTGCGTATCACGTACTGTGGACCACATCACTGCTTGAGGCTATGGCTGACAGTGAAACGGCTACCACTCGTATTCAATGTGAAAAAAAAGTTCTTAATTTGGGGACAATGAGATGTCTGGCTAGCAAGCCAGCCTTCTTGTCAAACATACTGTTGGATCATATCCATGTATTGTTTGTTAACCACAGTAAATGTTATTGACAGAATGAGTTGCTAGCATGAAGTGCGCTTTCTGGGTCATTGTCATTTGCACACGGGGGAAGTTTGCCTTCAGGGCTTTCTGCCAGAAAGACAAATAAGCACATACATTTCTAGCTGTGATGAGGCTCTAGCCGTGCAGTATATAGAAAAATAATCAACACCCTGACCCCTCCAGCCAATCGGAATCTAGTATTCACCCAGGCCATAATCAAAGCTATCACCTTCCGTCATCTCCTTCCATATGTAATACTATTTGCTTCTCGTTTTCTCTGCTCAAGGTTCTCTGTTGCATCTCTGAAAGGCTGTTTCATGTAACATTGAAGTTGCTTTTCCATATTTCCTCTGTACTAAGCTTGCCTACTTCAATGGAACCAATTTGTTGGGACTTCAATTGCCATTCGGCGCTCCAGGCTCTCCTCAATCAGACGTTTTTAAGTCCACCCCATGAACATTTGCATTGGATAATCTACTAGGAATCAAGTCTGAGATCAAATTTGAGCCTTGTGTTTTTATTACACAATAACACTTAAAAGACTAAAACAAGTCTTGTCTATTGAACTGTCTGCAAGCCAATGCTTCGCCGTGAAGCTTAGCTGTTGTCTTGTGTTTTCTCAGTCATTACGGATACAGAGAGTAACCCTTGTGGTAGAGCGGGTATAAGCGGGCGCTATTGCTCAGTTATCTTTAAATGGTTATACACTCTCTGTAGCCAATGCTGGTTTGAAATGGGCACATGTGGGACGTGTTAGTGATCAGGAGTGTACAGAATAGGGATGATGGAACTGTCTTGCTGCTTACTGTAACCTCTTGTTTTAATTTTTTATTTTTTTACACCTGAAAGGTAGGTGGATAGACCGTGCCTTGACAAAGAGTGAGACAGAGAGAGAGAGACCTTTGGTGTGTTTGTATTTTCTCTTCCTTACTGTGTGTTATTCTGACCACCAGGGGCAGGCCTGTGCAAAACGACAAGGGAAGTTTAAAAAGGTACTGAATGAGCTGTTAGAAGAAGTCACTCTGAAACACGGGGGCATGCTAATGCTCTTACACTGGCTGTACCAGGAAACGTACTGGAAGACCATGCTAGGATCTGTTGTGTTTAGCATACATACAATGTGACAATGTGAAAACATGTATTGGAAATAAAGAGCAATGTTTTTAAGAGGATCAATCGCCAAACAGCGTGGTCAGGCATACGCCATGTTTCTCATGTTTTTGATGTACGTTGTGATTTTTCTGGTGGTCAGTGAAAAGGCACAACTGTTGAATAGTCCCCTAGTCTGTAACATTAATTCATTAATTCAGCACTCTTCTAAACTTGTGACATAACATCGGTACCAGGGTTTCAGTTAGAAAAAATTGTTGCCGGCCTCAGTGTCCGGTAGATTTCCGAGAGAAATTCCGGTCAGAGTTTATTGAGCTTAAAAACAATTGATAGGCAAAAGAATGACAACAAAACAAAAGAATGACATCATCAAGGCATGTAGATTTATAATATGTTTACTTAAAACTAGGCTACTTTTGCGTATAGTCATTATATTCCAAATAAAATAAGTCCCGAGACTCCGTGCTGCTTCCGACTTTAAATCAAATAGGTGTCTGTGGGCAGTCGCCCGACATTAATAAACAGCAGTCTGTTATAATCACATTTTTATGAGCTAACGAATTCCGTTATATTGGACATTTGTATTAATTATATCAAGCGAAGAACTGAGAAATTTGGCAGAGAGAGACGGCAACATTATCGTGGGTTTGCGTGACGACTCTCTCTCCACCTCCCAATGACTTATTTGCGAGAGTATGTCGATGCAGAGCAGCAGATTCAGCTGTTTTCTGGCTCTATCTGGGGACCGCTCAGCAGCGCCCCCCACCCAACATGTGAATTGCCAATGGCTGAATTGGAGTACTGCACTGTGCCGCTGCTGCTCCGGCTCTGCAGCTGCACATGCACTCCAAACCCAGCACTAAGCTCTCGCTGACAACGTTGTTGTCATTATTAGAAGCAACGATGAAACAAATGTAATGATTGTTTCGTTCATCGCATAGGCTATTTAATTTTAGCCTATTTTTATACAATTCAAATAATCAAATTGTGCTTAGAGGGAATTATTTTCACCGGACATTAAGACCGGAGAGATTAAATATGTCGGACTTCAACAGATTTTGCCGGTCAAATACCGGTAATTACCGGCTAACGGAAACGCTGATCGGTACTCCACTGTGTTAAAGCGACAATGTGCAATTGTGGGGCCCCCCTGCTGGCCGTGAGCGGTACTGTCTCTGTGTTGGTGTGCTTCTTTTTTTTTTTTTGGCGCACAGACTTTCTGCAGAGCTAATCCTTGGTTTATTGGTGGAGGTGGCTGCATTTTTGTTTTCCATTGTACTCAAACGTATCATGCCGATGGTCTGTTTGTTCTGTACACACTCCAGAACTTACTTAACTAATAGAAAAATTACGCATTGTTGCTTTAAACAGAAACGGTGAGCGTTGTCCTATTGCACTGTGACGTCACTATGTAAATAGAAGTCCTATTGCTGTCACGAGAGAGGAGGGTAAACGCCACTTGCTCTCATTGAAAGCTGTATTGAAATTAACTTAATAAATCACCAAATTAACAACACGCTCTTCATTGAAAGGAACACTCTAACATTATGGGAAATGCGCTCACTGTCTTCTCCAGGGTCAGACAAGAAGATGGATGGCAATTTCCTCTCGTGCGTTCAGTAGAAAGCCATCCGGCTGCAAGCTAGCCTAGCAGAACAGAAATTAATGGAAGTGGATACGGACCACTAGCTTAAAACTCTGAGAGGTGTTTCTGGCCAACAGCTAGGCTAGTGGCCCGTATCCGCTTCCATTAATTTGTGCTAAGCTAGGCTATCTTGCAGCCGGATAGCTTTCTACTGATCACACAGAGAGGAAATTGGTATCTATCTTCATGTCTGACTCTGGAGAAGACGGTGAGCGCATTAACCCTAATGTTCATAGGGGCCTTTTTATGTACCAGTCATTATAACGGCTAAAAATATCAAAATCCCTATTCCTTTTGACCTGCTGATGCCCTCCGATGAGACGTTGTGCTTACATAGTGTTGTCATAGTGAAGTGGTGAGGTTTAGGTGCTGATGAGAGTAAAGCTCATGGTTTGCGTTCTAGACATTAGTTGACTCAAGCATTCCCTGTGTGTATGTGTCTGTTCAGGACATCGTACCAGTCATCTACCACTTAATCCCCGCCCCCAACAAGACGAAGAATGGAGGAAAGGAGAAGGAGAAGGAAGGAGAGAAGGAGAAAGATGTGAAGGACGAGTTCTCAGACGCCCTGAGAGACCTGAAGATCCAGTGGATGTCAAAGTGGGCAATGTTTCTTCTAGGGCTGTCCTCCACTAAAGACATTCTTAGTGGACTAATACTCATAGTAGGGATGTAGGCGTAGTAGGGATCTAGTGGGGATGTAGTAGTAATAGGGATGTAGTAGTGATGTAGTCATAGTAGGGGTGTAGTAGGATGTAATAGGGATGCAGTAGTATAGTAGTAGGGATGCAGTAGTAGTAGGGATGTAGTTGTAGTAGTGATGTAGTCATAGTAGGTGTAGTATGGCTGTAGTTGTAGTAGTGATGTAGTTGTAGGGATAATAATTTCTTGGATTTATAAATGGCGCCTTTCAGGAGACCCACAGCGCTTAACAGAGGGGGGGGGCGGCAGCTAAGGGGAAGGAGATCAGAGGAACAAGGTAACAACAAAGTAAAAAGAAAAGGGGAAAATCATTTATACATTTGGTGAAGAGGTGAGATTTGATTTGGGATTTGAAAGAGTCCAGGGATGTAGCACTGCCGATGTTTGGAGGGAGGGAGTTCCAGAGGGTGGGTGCGGCAACAGAGAAGGCTCTGGGACCGACAGTGCGCAGGGTGGTGGTGGGGATGGAGAGGAGACCGGAGTCAGAGGACCGCAGCCTCCGGGGTGGGATGGAGGGATGGAGGAGGCCAGCCAGGCACTGGGGGGGGGGGGGGGGGGGGGGTGAAGGGCTCGGAGTGAAGGGCTCTGTAGGTGATGAGGAGGATCTTAAAATTGATACTGGACTTGACTGGAAGCCAGTGGAGGAGGATGAGGGTGGGGGTGATGTGATGCCAGGACTTTGCTGCTAGGGTTCTCACCCGCACAGAGTTCTGTACATACTGCAGCCTGTTTAGGGCATTGCTGGGTAGCCCTACAAGAACGGAGTTTGCATAGTCCAGACGGGAGGTGACGAAGGAGTGTATAAGTGTCTCTTCTACAGAGTCGGGGAGAGATGGCCGGAGTCTGGAAATATTCCTGAGATGGAAAAAAGCAGATTTTGCTATTGATTAATTGATGTGAGAATGAAAAGAGAGGGTGGAGTCCAGTATGACACCCAGGTTGCTGACTTCTGGGGAAGGGTGGATTGAGCAGCCATCCACTTCAATGAGGAGATCTCCAACCTTCCGGAGCAGTGACTGCTTGGCCACAACCATGAGCTCTGTCTTCTTGCTGTTAAGTTTCAGGCAATTGGATGACATCCAGGCCTTGATGTCAAGGAGGCAGTTGACGAGGTGCTGTGAGAGGAGTGGAGGGTGAGGTGCTGATGTAGAGCCGAGTGTCATCAGCATAGGAGTGGAAATTGAGACCATGTTTCCGGATGATGTGACCAAGGGGGAGCATGTAAATAGTGAAGAGGAGTGGACCAAGATCGTAGCTGAGGCACACCTTGGTTGACTGGGGCAGGGGTGGAGCTGGAGTTACAGATGGAGATGGACTGTTTTCTGTCAGTGAGGTAGGACTCGAACCAGGTGAGAGCAATCCCAGTAACACCCAGATGGTCAGAGAGGCGGTTGAGGAGAATGGAGTGGGAGACCGTGTCAAAAGCCACAGACGGATCCAGGGGGATGAGGAGGCTGATCGGTGGCAATGAAGAGGTCGTTGGTGACCTTGGTGAGGGCAGTATCGGTGCTGTGGTGTTTCCTGAAGCCAGATTGGAATGGTTCATAGAGCTCATGGTTGGACAGGTGTTGGTGCAGTTGGGCAGCCACTGCTCTTTCCAGGATCCTGCTTTGGAAAGGAAGGTTGGAGATGGGCCCGGTAATTCCCAAGGTCCTCTGGGTCCAGACCAGGCTTCTTCAGAATGGGTGTGACAGACTGATGTAGTAGTGATGTATTCGTAGAAGGGATGTAGTTGTAGTTTAGCACAGTGACATAATGTTGTGTCTCCTGTCTGTCATCCAGGTTGGAGACCAGCTCTATCTATGATGAACTGAAGGACAGTTACACCTCCTACCTCCCACTGCATGTGCAGAGACTGCACCAACTGGACACCGAAAAGGTTTCCCTCACTCACATTCACACATACTCACACTCTTGTTGTGGTGTTTCTGATGCTAGTGTGCTGTAATCTGAACTGTAATGTCTCTGATGCTAGTGTTCTAATCTATATGTATTCAGGAGAGTGAACTGTGATGTCTCTGTGACACTAGGGGTGTCGTGTGGACATTTCTCGATTCTATGCATCACGATACGGACGTGGATGATTCTGCATCAATGCAGTGACGAAACAATCGATTATTAAAATATGTTCTTTTTATAATTTCTATTTACTCTCGCTAGCTTTTATGTTCTTTTACAATGTAGCGCTTTGGGATTTGCTCCACAACTATAAAACGCCCTACAAATCAAATATATTATTATTATTATTGTATTATTAAAGCTAGTGCTCTGGTCATGCATCCACTCAACTCATAGAAAATACAGCTATTCTAAAAGTATTGATACTAATACTGATACTAATAAAAAAGAGTATTGATCCGTTTTTAACAGCTGGGTATTGAGATACCTTTCTAGTATCTGTCATGCAACATTAGTAAAGACTTTTATTTTGCCATTCTGATTTAAGAACTTTCTAAATAAAAGTTAATTTATCTGACTGCTTGTATTTAATTTATGAAAAAGTAGCCATGTGCAGTAATATAGATTATAAAATGGATGTAATATATTATTGAGATGCATCGTCGAATCGTGAGGCCAGTGAAGATTCACAGCTCTATGTGACACTGGTGTTCTGTATGTACAGTATTCAGGGGAGAGTGAACTGATGTCTCTGTGACACTAGTGTTCTGTATGTACAGTATTCAGGGGAGTGTGAACTGATGTCTCTGTGACACTAGTGTTCTGTATGTACAGTATTCAGGAGAGAGTGAACTGATGTCTCTGACACTAGTGTTCTGTATGTACAGTATTCAGGGGAGAGTGAACTGATGTCTCTGTGACACTAGTGTTCTGTATGTACAGTATTCAGGGGAGTGTGAACTGATGTCTCTGACACTAGTGTTCTGTATGTACAGTATTCAGGAGAGTGAACTGATGTCTCTCTGACACTAGTGTTCTGTATGTACAGTATTCAGGGGAGAGTGAACTGATGTCTCTGTGACACTGGTGTCCTGTATGTACAGTATTCAGGGGAGAGTGAACTGATGTCTATGTGACGCTAGTGTTCTGTATGTACAGTATTCAGGGGAGAGTGAACTGATGTCTCTGACACTAGTGTTCTGTATGTACAGTATTCAGGGGAGTGAGCTGATGTATCTGTGACGCTAGTGTTCTGTATGTACAGTATTCAGGGGAGAGAACTGATGTCTCTGACACTAGTGTTCTGTATGTACAGTATTCAGGGGAGTGAACTGATGTCTCTGTGACTAGTGTTCTGTATGTACAGTATTCAGGAGAGTGTGGACTGATGTCTCTGACACTAGTGTTCTGTATGTACAGTATTCAGGGGAGAGTGAACTGATGTCTATGTGACACTGGTGTTCTGTATGTACAGTATTCAGGGGAGAGTGAACTGATGTCTCTGTGACACTGGTGTTCTGTATGTACAGTATTCAGGAGAGAGTGAACTGATGTCTCTGACGCTAGTGTTCTGTATGTACAGTATTCAGGAGAGTGAACTGATGTCTCTGTGACACTAGTGTTCTGTATGTACAGTATTCAGGAGAGTGAACTGATGTCTCTGTGACGCTAGTGTTCTGTATGTACAGTATTCAGGGGAGTGAACTGATGTCTCTGTGACACTAGTGTTCTGTATGTACAGTATTCAGGAGAGTGAACTGATGTCTCTGTGACACTAGTGTTCTGTATGTACAGTATTCAGGGGAGTGAACTGATGTCTCTGACGCTAGTGTTCTGTATGTACAGTATTCAGGAGAGTGAACTGATGTCTCTGACACTAGTGTTCTGTATGTACAGTATTCAGGGGAGTGAACTGATGTCTCTGACACTAGTGTTCTGTATGTACAGTATTCAGGAGAGTGAACTGATGTCTCTGACACTAGTGTTCTGTATGTACAGTATTCAGGGGAGTGAACTGATGTCTCTGACACTAGTGTTCTGTATGTACAGTATTCAGGAGAGTCAACTGATGTCTCTGACACTAGTGTTCTGTATGTACAGTATTCAGGGGAGTGTGAACTGATGTCTCTGTGACGCTAGTGTTCTGTATGTACAGTATTCAGGGGAGAGTGAACTGATGTCTCTGACACTAGTGTTCTGTATGTACAGTATTCAGGAGAGTGAACTGATGTATCTGTGACACTAGTGTTCTGTATGTACAGTATTCAGGAGTGTGAACTGATGTCTCTGTGACGCTAGTGTTCTGTATGTACAGTATTCAGGAGAGTGTGAACTGATGTCTATGTGACGCTAGTGTTCTGTATGTACAGTATTCAGGAGAGTGTGAACTGATGTCTCTGTGACGCTAGTGTTCTGTATGTACAGTATTCAGGAGAGAGTGAACTGATGTCTCTGTGACACTAGTGTTCTGTATGTACAGTATTCAGGAGTGTGAACTGATGTCTCTGACACTAGTGTTCTGTATGTACAGTATTCAGGAGAGAGTGAACTGATGTCTCTGTGACACTAGTGTTCTGTATGTACAGTATTCAGGAGAGAGTGAACTGATGTCTATGTGACACTAGTGTTCTGTATGTACAGTATTCAGGAGAGTGAACTGATGTCTCTGTGACGCTAGTGTTCTGTATGTACAGTATTCAGGAGAGTGAACTGATGTCTCTGACACTAGTGTTCTGTATGTACAGTATTCAGGAGAGTGAACTGATGTATCTGTGACACTAGTGTTCTGTATGTACAGTATTCAGGAGAGTGAACTGATGTCTCTGACACTAGTGTTCTGTATGTACAGTATTCAGGGGAGAGTGAACTGATGTCTCTGTGACGCTAGTGTTCTGTATGTACAGTATTCAGGGGAGAGTGAACTGATGTCTCTGTGACGCTAGTGTTCTGTATGTACAGTATTCAGGGAAGTGAACTGATGTATCTGTGACACTAGTGTTCTGTATGTACAGTATTCAGGAGAGTGAACTGATGTCTCTGTGACGCTAGTGTTCTGTATGTACAGTATTCAGGAGAGAGTGAACTGATGTCTATGTGACACTAGTGTTCTGTATGTACAGTATTCAGGGGAGAGTGAACTGATGTCTATCTGACACTAGTGTTCTGTATGTACAGTATTCAGGAGAGAGTGGACTGATGTCTCTGTGACACTAGTGTTCTGTATGTACAGTATTCAGGAGAGTGAACTGATGTCTCTCTGACACTAGTGTTCTGTATGTACAGTATTCAGGAGAGTGAACTGATGTCTCTGTGACACTAGTGTTCTGTATGTACAGTATTCAGGAGAGAGTGAACTGATGTCTCTGTGACACTAGTGTTCTGTATGTACAGTATTCAGGGGAGTGTGAACTGATGTCTCTGACACTAGTGTTCTGTATGTACAGTATTCAGGGGAGTGAACTGATGTCTATGTGACACTAGTGTTCTGTATGTACAGTATTCAGGGGAGTGAACTGATGTATCTGTGACACTAGTGTTCTGTATGTACAGTATTCAGGAGAGAGTGAACTGATGTCTCTGACACTAGTGTTCTGTATGTACAGTATTCAGGGGAGTGAACTGATGTCTCTGACACTAGTGTTCTGTATGTACAGTATTCAGGGGAGTGAACTGATGTCTCTGTGACACTAGTGTTCTGTATGTACAGTATTCAGGAGTGTGAACTGATGTCTCTGACACTAGTGTTCTGTATGTACAGTATTCAGGGGAGTGAACTGATGTCTCTGTGACACTAGTGTTCTGTATGTACAGTATTCAGGAGAGAGTGAACTGATGTCTCTGACACTAGTGTTCTGTATGTACAGTATTCAGGGGAGTGAACTGATGTCTCTGACACTAGTGTTCTGTATGTACAGTATTCAGGAGTGTGAACTGATGTCTCTGACACTAGTGTTCTGTATGTACAGTATTCAGGGGAGTGAACTGATGTCTCTGTGACACTAGTGTTCTGTATGTACAGTATTCAGGGGAGTGAACTGATGTCTCTGTGACTAGTGTTCTGTATGTACAGTATTCAGGAGAGTGTGGACTGATGTCTCTGACACTAGTGTTCTGTATGTACAGTATTCAGGGGAGAGTGAACTGATGTCTATGTGACACTGGTGTTCTGTATGTACAGTATTCAGGGGAGAGTGAACTGATGTCTCTGTGACACTGGTGTTCTGTATGTACAGTATTCAGGAGAGAGTGAACTGATGTCTCTGACGCTAGTGTTCTGTATGTACAGTATTCAGGAGAGTGAACTGATGTCTCTGTGACACTAGTGTTCTGTATGTACAGTATTCAGGAGAGTGAACTGATGTCTCTGTGACGCTAGTGTTCTGTATGTACAGTATTCAGGGGAGTGAACTGATGTCTCTGTGACACTAGTGTTCTGTATGTACAGTATTCAGGAGAGTGAACTGATGTCTCTGTGACACTAGTGTTCTGTATGTACAGTATTCAGGGGAGTGAACTGATGTCTCTGACGCTAGTGTTCTGTATGTACAGTATTCAGGAGAGTGAACTGATGTCTCTGACACTAGTGTTCTGTATGTACAGTATTCAGGGGAGTGAACTGATGTCTCTGACACTAGTGTTCTGTATGTACAGTATTCAGGAGAGTGAACTGATGTCTCTGACACTAGTGTTCTGTATGTACAGTATTCAGGGGAGTGAACTGATGTCTCTGACACTAGTGTTCTGTATGTACAGTATTCAGGAGAGTCAACTGATGTCTCTGACACTAGTGTTCTGTATGTACAGTATTCAGGGGAGTGTGAACTGATGTCTCTGTGACGCTAGTGTTCTGTATGTACAGTATTCAGGGGAGAGTGAACTGATGTCTCTGACACTAGTGTTCTGTATGTACAGTATTCAGGAGAGTGAACTGATGTATCTGTGACACTAGTGTTCTGTATGTACAGTATTCAGGAGTGTGAACTGATGTCTCTGTGACGCTAGTGTTCTGTATGTACAGTATTCAGGAGAGTGTGAACTGATGTCTATGTGACGCTAGTGTTCTGTATGTACAGTATTCAGGAGAGTGTGAACTGATGTCTCTGTGACGCTAGTGTTCTGTATGTACAGTATTCAGGAGAGAGTGAACTGATGTCTCTGTGACACTAGTGTTCTGTATGTACAGTATTCAGGAGTGTGAACTGATGTCTCTGACACTAGTGTTCTGTATGTACAGTATTCAGGAGAGAGTGAACTGATGTCTCTGTGACACTAGTGTTCTGTATGTACAGTATTCAGGAGAGAGTGAACTGATGTCTATGTGACACTAGTGTTCTGTATGTACAGTATTCAGGAGAGTGAACTGATGTCTCTGTGACGCTAGTGTTCTGTATGTACAGTATTCAGGAGAGTGAACTGATGTCTCTGACACTAGTGTTCTGTATGTACAGTATTCAGGAGAGTGAACTGATGTATCTGTGACACTAGTGTTCTGTATGTACAGTATTCAGGAGAGTGAACTGATGTCTCTGACACTAGTGTTCTGTATGTACAGTATTCAGGGGAGAGTGAACTGATGTCTCTGTGACGCTAGTGTTCTGTATGTACAGTATTCAGGGGAGAGTGAACTGATGTCTCTGTGACGCTAGTGTTCTGTATGTACAGTATTCAGGGAAGTGAACTGATGTATCTGTGACAGTAGTGTTCTGTATGTACAGTATTCAGGAGAGTGAACTGATGTCTCTGTGACGCTAGTGTTCTGTATGTACAGTATTCAGGAGAGAGTGAACTGATGTCTATGTGACACTAGTGTTCTGTATGTACAGTATTCAGGGGAGAGTGAACTGATGTCTATCTGACACTAGTGTTCTGTATGTACAGTATTCAGGAGAGAGTGGACTGATGTCTCTGTGACACTAGTGTTCTGTATGTACAGTATTCAGGAGAGTGAACTGATGTCTCTCTGACACTAGTGTTCTGTATGTACAGTATTCAGGAGAGTGAACTGATGTCTCTGTGACACTAGTGTTCTGTATGTACAGTATTCAGGAGAGAGTGAACTGATGTCTCTGTGACACTAGTGTTCTGTATGTACAGTATTCAGGGGAGTGTGAACTGATGTCTCTGACACTAGTGTTCTGTATGTACAGTATTCAGGGGAGTGAACTGATGTCTATGTGACACTAGTGTTCTGTATGTACAGTATTCAGGGGAGTGAACTGATGTATCTGTGACACTAGTGTTCTGTATGTACAGTATTCAGGAGAGAGTGAACTGATGTCTCTGACACTAGTGTTCTGTATGTACAGTATTCAGGGGAGTGAACTGATGTCTCTGACACTAGTGTTCTGTATGTACAGTATTCAGGGGAGTGAACTGATGTCTCTGTGACACTAGTGTTCTGTATGTACAGTATTCAGGAGTGTGAACTGATGTCTCTGACACTAGTGTTCTGTATGTACAGTATTCAGGGGAGTGAACTGATGTCTCTGTGACACTAGTGTTCTGTATGTACAGTATTCAGGAGAGAGTGAACTGATGTCTCTGACACTAGTGTTCTGTATGTACAGTATTCAGGGGAGTGAACTGATGTCTCTGACACTAGTGTTCTGTATGTACAGTATTCAGGAGTGTGAACTGATGTCTCTGACACTAGTGTTCTGTATGTACAGTATTCAGGGGAGTGAACTGATGTCTCTGTGACACTAGTGTTCTGTATGTACAGTATTCAGGGAAGTGAACTGATGTATCTGACACTAGTGTTCTGTATGTACAGTATTCAGGAGAGTGAACTGATGTCTCTGTGACACTAGTGTTCTGTATGTACAGTATTCAGGAGAGTGAACTGATGTCTCTGTGACGCTAGTGTTCTGTATGTACAGTATTCAGGGGAGTGAACTGATGTCTCTGTGACACTAGTGTTCTGTATGTACAGTATTCAGGGGAGTGTGAACTGATGTCTCTGTGACACTAGTGTTCTGTATGTACAGTATTCAGGAGAGAGTGAACTGATGTCTCTGTGACACTAGTGTTCTGTATGTACAGTATTCAGGAGAGTGTGAACTGATGTCTATGTGACACTAGTGTTCTGTATGTACAGTATTCAGGAGAGTGAACTGATGTCTCTGTGACACTAGTGTTCTGTATGTACAGTATTCAGGGGAGTGAACTGATGTATCTGTGACACTAGTGTTCTGTATGTACAGTATTCAGGAGAGTGAACTGATGTCTCTGTGACGCTAGTGTTCTGTATGTACAGTATTCAGGAGAGTGAACTGATGTCTGTGACACTAGTGTTCTGTATGTACAGTATTCAGGGCAGAGTGAACTGATGTCTATGTGACACTAGTGTTCTGTATGTACAGTATTCAGGAGAGAGTGGACTGATGTCTCTGACACTAGTGTTCTGTATGTACAGTATTCAGGAGAGTGAACTGTGATGTCTCTGACAGTAGTGTTCTGTGTGTAGGAGAAAGAACTGATGTCTCTGACAGTAGTGTTCTGTGTGCAGGAGAAAGAACTGTGATGTCTCTGACAGTAGTGTTCTATGTGCAGAAGAAAGAACTGTGATGTCTCTGACAGTAGTGTTCTATATGCAGGAGAAAGAACTGTGATGTCTCTGACAGTAGTGTTCTCTGTATGTAGGAGAAAGAACTGTGATGTCTCTGACAGTAGTGTTCTATGCAGGAGAAAGAACTGTGATGTCTCTGACAGTAGTGTTCTGTGTGCAGGAGAAAGAACTGTGATGTCTCTGACAGTAGTGTTCTCTGTATGCAGGAGAAAGAACTGTGATGTCTCTGACAGTAGTGTTCTGTATGTAGGAGAAATAACTGATGTCTCTGACAGTAGTGTTCTGTGTGCAGGAGAAAGAACTGTGATGTCTCTGACAGTAGTGTTCTATGTGCAGGAGAAAGAACTGTGATGTCTGACGGTAGTGTTCTGTATGCAGGAGAAAACTGATGTCTCTTGACAGTAGTGCTCTGGGTGCAGAATAAAGTACTGTGATGTTTCTGACAGTAGTGTTCTGGGTGCAGAATAAAGAACTGTGATGTCTCTGACAGTAGTGTTCTATGTGCAGGAGAAAGAACTGTGATGTCTCTGACGGTAGTGTTCTGTGTGCAGGAGAAAGAACTGTGATGTCTCTGACAGTAGTGTTCTATGTGCAGGAGAAAGAACTGTGATGTCTCTGACAGTAGTGTTCTGTATGCAGGAGAAAGAACTGGGATGTCTCTGACAGTAGTGTTCTGTATGCAGGAGAAAGAACTGATGTCTCTGACAGTAGTGTTCTGTATGCAGGAGAAAGAACTGTGATGTCTCTGACAGTAGTGTTCTGTGTGCAGGAGAAAGAACTGATGTCTCTGACAGTAGTGTTCTGTGTGCAGGAGAAAGAACTGTGATGTCTCTGACAGTAGTGTTCTGTGTGCAGGAGAAAGAACTGTGATGTCTCTGACAGTAGTGTTCTGTGTGCAGGAGAAAGAACTGTGATGTCTCTGACAGTAGTGTTCTATGCAGGAGAAAGTACTGTGATGTCTCTGACAGTAGTGTTCTCTGTATGCAGGAGCGTGTGAAACATCTGGTGGAGGTGGTGTCAGCGGCCAACGTGGTCATATCTCACATTGACCAGACGGCGATGGCCGTCTACCTCACCATGAAGACTGATCCTCGACCGGACGCTGCTTCCATCAAGAGGTACTGAACCCTGAGGAGGGACGACTGGACGGTGTTAATAGTGCAGGGTTCCCACTCGTCCTGCAAAACCTGGAAAGGTTTCTGAAAACAGACTCGATTTCCTGTCAAATGTACTAAAAATTACCAAATATCCTGGAAAGAAATCTATGTTGTCCTGGAAAATGTTTAATTGTATTTTAGCCCCTCACTCAGATCGCCTAGAACTTGAACTATGTAAACCTAGGTGTGTATTTTGTTTGAAACTCAACTGTTGGTAGAATTATAGCAGTGCCGCTCCCTTTTGGCACTTGACAAGCTCTCCTTATTTTTAAAGTGCTGTAAAATCCTAACCATAATGACTGCAGAATGTACATTCTGTGATAGGTGTAGCAGTCACCTGGAATGAACGTGAGACACTTAACCATGAACCCTGCATCATTAAAAAAGGAGGAATAAAACTGGGATTAAATGTGGGATTAAATGTGTCTATACTAGGCCCACAGGTAAATTATATGACCGCTTGTGAGCAAGTGCTCTCCTGGATTATCGAGAGAAACTACTGGAAAATGTCCTGGAAAATGTTTTCTCAAAAAGAGCGGGAACCCTGAACGTTACTTTTGTTGGCCCTCCTGTCTTCTTCCAAACTCACACAAACTCCCTCTGTTCCAGTGACATGGAGAAGCAGAAGACGTCCCTGCTGGACGCCCTGTGCAGGAAGGGCTGCGCCCTGTCGGACCAGATGATGCTGCCCCCCGGGGCTCAAGACGGGGCGAGTGCCGGAGACTCGGGCTTGGTGTCGACGGAGGAGACCGAGGACCTGGTGGCCAGCAGCTCCGATGAGCCCGAGCAGTCCGTGGAGAAAGTCCTGATGGACACTTTCTGGGAGGTGCAGAAGTGGGCGGAGCTAACCGATGCCAAGGTGAGGGAATTGTGGAGTAAAGGCTATTGTTGTTGAAGCTCTTCAAGTCATATTTCACTGGTAGACGATATTTATAATTTTTTTGCGTTTTAAATGTACATACATTCAGAAAAACGTGAGATGCTTGTTTTTCCCGGCTTCTACGGTGTCACTCGTGCCTTATTTTTCTACTTTATTTATCTTTTTAAGATTCTTTATTTTAACATTAAACTTTTTTTCTTCATATTTTTTATTCTAGTTTAAGTCTATATTTTGTGCTTCTATGTGAAGAGGGGACTAGCAAAGTAAGATTTTCATTGCACAGTGTAACTGTTTAACAGTGGCTCAGGAGGTAGAGCGGTCGTTGACACCCATAGTTGCTCCCGATGTGCAGGTTGGCACCTTGCATAGTTGCCTCCGCCATCGGTGTGTCAATGTGTGAGTGATTGGATAAAAACTCTAGATAAATGCACCATATACCATTTTAACTGTGCATAATATGACAAATATCTTGAAACGTTTTTCCATCACCAAAAATATATATTTTTAAATCGGTGCAGATATTTATTTAAATAGGTTATTCCACCTCTGTGAGATGGACTACAACATAAAACAAATCAAAATGTTAGTTTTTAGTGGCGAAATAAAGAAATAATTATTTTGTTTGTTAACCGATTATGGAAAACGGCCTTTTGAGCCTGTAAGGGACCAAGCAGCCAGACAAGGAGGACACAGTGGTTTTGCCAAAAAATAAGGGTTTTATTTGACCCATTTCAAAAACAGCCAAAGAATAAGGGTTTTATTTACCCATGCAAAAACATAATTTAAATATAACATAAATGGTCCAAATAATACAGCAGGACAAAACCAGACCTGAACAGAACGGAAGACCATGACAACTAAGAACTCACAACTATATATAGGCCCTGGCCAGATACATCTAATCTAAGTGGGCTAATTGATAATTAATATTTTACTAAATAATATCTTACACTTCTAATTAATCTAACAAACAATAAACACACAACACACAACACAACTACCAAACTGCACAACTAATAATCTTAATTAATAAGGAAATACATATAAGGAAACTAAATTACAATACAATAAACCCCCCCCGGCATCTCCCGCAACATGGTTTGGTCCACCCCCCCCCCCATCCGGCCATTTAGGACCGATCAGTCGCAGCTGCTCTGTTTGCCCAGAGTGGGGATGGCTGGCTGCAGAGTTGGAGAAAACAAACAATGAACAACATGCACGCACTTAACCATGTAAGTCAAATAATAAAGAATGGATATGATATCAGTACGCAAGTCTATGTGTCGTGTGTCATTATGTGAAATAGAAATTGTGTATGTGTATCATGAATGTAAACGTGTACAAACAATACGGTTAACATGTGCGGGTGCGGTGCACAGACGTATCCGTCACAGAGCCTCTGAGAGGATTGTAAAATAGCAGCATGAGAATACTGTGATGATTCAGTAAATACTTATCTGATTTTTCTTTGTTCGTCTGCTCTCTTTTTCCCTGTCCAGGTTTTGCCGTTTTCTTATAAACATGCACTGGCAAACAAGATGTACGGCCGAGCGCTGAAGTACTCCTCCAAGATACTGGAGGACAAGCCCAGCAAAGAGAACATGAAAAACTCCATTCAGGTATTTAGTCTTTCATTAACCCTTTCACTACCACACTACAGAAGGTCAACCCTTCCACTACCACACTACAGAAGGTCAACCCTTTCACTACCCAACTACAGAAGGTCAACCCTTTCACTACCCAACTACAGAAGGTCAACCCTTGCACTACCACACTACAGAAGGTCAACCCTTTCACTACCACACTGCAGAAGGTTAACCCTTTCACTACCACACTACAGAAGGTTAACACTTTCACTACCACACTACAGAATGTTAACACTTTCACTACCACACTACAGACGGTCAACCCTTTCACTACTACACTACAGAAGGTCAACCCTTTCACTACCACACTATAGAAGGTCAACCCTTTCACTATCACACTACAGAAGGTCAACCCTTTCACTACCACACTATAGAAGGTCAACCCTTTCACTATCACACTACAGAAGGTCAACCCTTGCACTACCACACTACATAAGGTCAACCCTTTCACTACCACACTACAGAAGGTTAACCCTTTCACTACCACACTACAGACGGTTAACCTTTCAAAGCAACCCCTCCCCCATACCCACTCAACTCCAACCCACACATCAGACAAAAACAAAAGATTTAAACAAAGTGCAATCAAGACGGGCACGTTTGCCTAGAGGTCTCTTTTTGACAGCATTACAGATTCTACCTTTTAATGTAATTTTTTTATGTAAATTTCTGCCTGTTTTAAAATGTGTAAGTTTCAGTAATTGTGAACTTGCTCTTTACGGCCAAACTAACCTCAATGTGTCCACGTTAAAGGAACCAACATTATTGGAAATGCGCTTACCGTCTTCTCCACAGTCTGACAAGAAGATGGATACCAATGTCCTCTCTTCTGCGTTCAGTAGAAAGTTATCCAGCTGTAGGCTAGTGGTCTGTATCCGCTTCCATTCATTTGTGCTAAGCTAGTCTAGCTTGTAGCCGGATAGCTTTCTACCCGAACGCACAGAGAGGAAATGGGTATCTATCTTCTTGTCGGACTCTGGAGAAGATGGTACACACATTTCCCATAATGTTGGTGTCTTCCTTTTTAAAGGGTCGATCAAATTCCAGGTCAGTGATGAAATGTCCTCCTTGTTGTTTTTCAGCTGATGCGGCACCTTGGATGGACACACTGCGCCACTTTTAGTGAGAACTGGCTCCCCATCATGTACCCTGTAGACTACACGCCATTCTAGACACCGATACTTCACACACAAACACGCGCACACACACACGCTCATATCCCTCAGGGTCACATGGTCCATCCATCTGACCAACCAGCTGCCTCTCTTGAGAAAAGACAGTTTTTAACAGACAAGATGCAGGGAAGTGCCGACATAAAGGAAATGTCCAAGTGCAGGATGTATGTAGAATACGGTGGGGCGGCGGGTTCTCTCTGCATGGTTTAGGGCCACTCCGCCCCTACGAGGGTACGAGGGAGCAGCCTTGTTAATTCCCTTGGCGTTTCTTTTGTGTTAACAGTTACCTGTAGAGCTGAAGGCCTCGTCACCTGTCTAGTCTCATTTATATCTTGTACATAACCTAAATATGTCACACGTGCTATACTGCAGATCCAGTCATGTGATTTCCCTGCTGGATAAGTTGGATTCATAATATACCTAAGTATCCCCTCATGCCTTTCTCAGTAGATGAGAAAACGCGTTATATTTGATGGATTATCAGCACATCTCTGTAGGTCTCCATGGGAGACTTGTGCTAAACTAGAATCATTGAAATCATCAAAGATGCCCCCCTCCCATCCTTGTTTTCTCCCTTGATTAGGCTTTGCTAAACATGTCACAGATCTTCTGACACAAGATGTTTAAACAGTTTGCCTCAGTCCTTGTAGTTCCTTTGACTGGAGGGTTGAAAACATGTCATAACAGAAGATAATGTTGCGGTGCCTTCATGCCAGTACCTTACCTTCTCTGTTCCATAAAAAAAGCCTTTTTGCCTGTACCTTACCTTTGTTTCATGGGAAGCAACATGCTAGTACCATACCTTCTCTGTTTCATAGGAAGCAACATGCTAATAGCTTATCTTTGTTCCATAAAAAGCCTTTATGCCAGTAGCTTACCTTCTCTGTTTCTTAGGAAGCAACATAATAGTAGCTTACCTTTTCTGTTCCATAAGAAGCAAACATGCTAGTACCTTACCTTCTCTGTTCCATAAGAAGCAACATGTTAGTAGCTTACATTCTCTGTTCCATTAGAAGCAACATGTTAGTAGCTTGCCTTCTCTGTTCCATAATACGCAACATGCTAGTAGCTTACATTATCTGTTCCATTAGAAGCAACATGTCAGTAGCTTACCTACATGTTAGTAGCTTACCTTCTCTGTTTTATAAGAAGCAACATGCTAGTCTGTATCACAGTGTGTTCTGTTGCTTCCAATCCTTTCACCCCTCAAGCCTTTGGTGTCAGTTTGGATTGAAAGGTAGTTCCAGTAGGATGTGTCCATGCACTTTATGCCAGGCTTCGGAAACTTGTCTCAAAAGACAAAGAGAGCTAAAGGGCCAACAGACGAGAGACGTCGGGTCGTGATCTCTTTTCTCGCTTGGCCTCTTGTCTACTTCTGGGGGAGTCAACCCACCGTCATTCTGCTGAAGACGCCTCGAGAGAGAGATTAACTTCTGGCCCGTTTTTGACCTCCTGCAGACCTGTGTTGTGGAAGGTGGCAATACGTTGGGAATGGATTTCATTGTGCGTGTGGAGGGATATATTATGATATATTATGAATATATATACATATTATAATAATCGCCTGCAGCCTTTCGTTGCAGCTGTACACAATGTCATTGGAAATGTACATAGACACTTCATAACACACAAACTGTAAAGAGCCAATATAAGTATGCAGAAGAAATATTATTCTCCCTTATGTATTTTCAATATATGCATGTCTTCTAGGATGTAAGAAAAAAGAAAAAGGTGGTTTTATTTGGAAACTTGTTTATTTCAATTATAAACGCTTTTTAACTCCCAGAAGTTTCTGAAACGCCCATCGTCATTAATTTCATGGGTGCGTGTTCATTTATGTATGTTTATGTTTCTTTGTATGTATGTAAGCATCTCTGTGAGCCTATTTGTGTAAATGATTGTGACCTCACAACTGTATTGAAATAGTATAAGCCAGTTAGCCATCCAAGGTCATTTTCTTTGGTAAAGCATGTTTTTTTTTCTTTTTCAACAGAATGTCTATTGGTTTGGAAGCATTCAGAGTCTATATAGTGAGGACTTGACTTTTCTGTCCACTAGAAACACAACTTGAATACTGTAACTGGGTCCTGTTGGCTCTTAACAGACTCTGCGTGGCTGTGTGTTTATAGCAACGCTGTGTGTGCGAAAAGGGGCATCTGGCTAAACATTGGCGTAGCGATGTCGGAACTCACTGTTGATCTTAACTCGTTCTCTGCCATGCTGTTTCCGGGATATGGCTATGCGCTGCCACGCATTAAACCAATGGAGTCAGTCACCTTGTTTGCAGGGCTATAACTATATTCTATATTATAGCTATGGATGCAATACTATGGCCCATTTGACATTGAGTATCTATCGTTCAAGATGTGAAAAATAAAAAATGTGTCCATCCATATATTCCCGTTTTATACCGTGGTGAATATAAGTATGGTTTTAGAGTGGTATAGGGTAATTCCTGGGAGGACCAATATAATCGACGCACAGCCCAATACACAGAGTTTCAAAGGAAGTGCAATACCGGCCGCATCCTACCAGGCGGCCGGTATTGGACTTTTGCGATCTCATCTCAGACTCATTCCCAATGATAACACCAGGCTCCCTGGATGGATAATGAATGGAAATAGCGAATAAAAGAAATAACGATCAAATAACGAGTATACTCGTTGGCGTTCAACGATTGGCGGCCAATAACGAGTTTAATCGTTGTTGGCAGAGAAAGAGTTAAGGAGTTTTGCGCAGCCCACACATGGCCTCTACTGCATACACTGCCAACATGAGGGAAATGAGGGATACAAAGGTTTTGGTGGTTCTTTTAGGGTGCGTCATCCCAGTTCAACTCACAACCCATTAGAGCCATGGATAAGGACTGACGGTCTTCATCCCATGGACTCATCCACAGGGCTAGTGTCAGTTACCAAACGGGTTGATGAGCAGGAACGGTTCTATAAATCGTGTGTCGTGACCATGCCAAAATGCGGGCCACGTATTTGTCAAAGCACTCGCCCCAAAGTTGTTGAAATGGTCAACTTGTACAAAACTTCAGTGGAGTCTGCTTTCTGGGTGCTGACAAATGGATTAAAGCGTTAAATATATTTAATACGATTCAACACGTGGTCCTCCAGAGAATTGGACCGTTTCAACAACTTCAGGGTGAAATAAGTGGCCCAGATTTCATGTTTACTTGTTTAGGTACCGTAATATAAATGCCTCGGAGTACAAGTACAATTTAATTGCATGACACGCCGTCGCCAAAGGGATCTTAAGTTCATATCATTATGCGTTAATTTCCCCGGCTGTGCTATGATATGTAGCCAGCATAGCATTATTATTACACAGCTGGGGAGAAGAGGAAGATTTGACGTATTGTTTATTTTATTTAAATTTTATTGATTGAACGTTTGAAACAAGCTTGTTTTTTTTGTAGTTTCCTGTATTTTGGCAGTAGCCTGTATGTACTTCCTTCAGTAGAATACTGTTGCCAACTAGCCATGTGGAGCTATGGTACCCTGCTTTGGCACTTAAGATCTCCACAGGTGCACAGGGTCTTTATTGGAGTTTAGTCGGGTTTAGTTTGGTTCAGAACCGACCGTGTTTTAACCCATATCCCTCCTGATGCTCCGAGACCGTATCTACCGTTACCTTTGGAGTAATCCTTGTCTCCTTACCCTCTATATCACTACTTCCTTTCCGTTGCTCCTCTCCTTAACTCGACCCGTTAGGGTTTTTATTTTCTGACATCGATTTTACTTTCGGGGTTCAGCTGTCTACACACATTGCCAACGACAGTTCTCTCTGAAAATGGCCTTAACTCTCAACCACAGGACTTAACCGTCCATTCTTGGGGGCAGCGAGCAGAATTTCCATATCTCTTGTCGTGCTCACTCTGCTTGTGTCACACACGCACACATGCACACACACACAACTCCTCCAGAAATATAATTTCTGATGTCTAGTATTTATATTTAGTATCTTAAAACCTAGTAAAATGCCAATATTTTAAGGAATGTTTGAGTTTAAGGTTATATGTTGTTAGTATTGTTTTATAACCATTCATCCTCAGTGGCATATGGTAAAGACCTAGCTAACGCCACGCTAGTTTTTGATCACATTAAATGTATTTAATTATATCACAAAACTGAAAAATTACACAGAATTAAAGGATTTGGAAGAAATCAAAACATATTGTGTGGTTTGTCACTTGCTATAGTGCAGGCATTCTCAAAGTGTGGCCCACAGGTCAATGGCGGCCCTTGGAAATGTTTCTGGTGTCCCATGATGAGTTATGGTGTAAATGAAAAAGATATTCATAAATAAAATACTAACTATAATATTTTACTATTGTGCACTTTGCTACTAAGGAATCTACGGTGCCTACATTACTACCTACTATGCTAATATGTCTATTAGGGATGGGTACCTTTCACATTTGAACCGATATGGTACCGGTACCTGTGAATCGATACCGGTACCCAACGGTACCTTTTTTCGGTACTTTAGTCTCAAGACATTTTATTTACCTACCTCAGTCGTGAAAAAAAAATCCAAACTTCAAATAACTACAATTTCGACAGTTTTCGGCTTGCCATTGCTCCGACTGCTTTGTTGTTGAATCAAGTCAAATCCTAGGTAAGCATATATTGTGCGTGTGAACGTTTACATGAAAAGAAAAAAAGGTAAAAAAAAAAAGTTAAAAAAAAAACTGACCCTTAGCTGCCAGAGTTGTACTTGTAAATTGCTTTGGATAAAACATCAGCTAAATTACTAAATGCATGCATTCTATTTGAATACAGTTTTAAACCAACCTACTAGGCCTGTCCCCGACTAAGGATTTGGATAGTCGACTTTGATTGGCCAAAATTTGCAGATAGTCAACTACCCCCCTGAATGCAAAAAATAATATATATATTAATAATAATAATAATAACTTTATTTGTATAGCACTTTTCATACAGAGGTTGCAGTTCAAAGTGCTTCACAACAGTAAAAAATACAGGCATGAGCAAGCATAGTATGGTAAATCAGTGTTTCACATTAGGATCTAGCATCCTAATAGGCTCTCTATTCAGTAATACAAGTAATAAAATAGTTTAAAATGATTAAGTTTAAAAATAGTCTAAAACTAATTAAATAGAACGGACATACAACAACAGTAAAAAATACAGGTATAAGCAAGCATAACATTTTTAAATGTAAATAGCAAGGTTACAGTAAAAAGTGTGATAAGATTGTTCAATCAGATGAAAATGGCCCAGCTAGGAGAATCAACCTTGGCTAGGCGGTGAGGTTCACGATGTACCTAACTGGAATGGTAAACAACTTTGCTAGATTTAGGTCAAAAGTCATCTCCTCACAACAGAGCATCACTCCAACATCATAGAACTGACATATGAATTTCATTGGAAGTGTATGAAAGTAGGTAGGGTAAGAATATAGCAAGGTATGGTAAATCACAGTGTTTCACATTAGGATCTAGCATCCCAATAGGCTCTCTGTTTACAGGTTGATTCAGTAATACAAATAATAAAAATAGTTTAAAATGATTCAGTTTAAAATAGTCATCAGTAAGAAGTAAAAAAGTGTGATAACCGACACATGAATTTGATAGGCAGTGTATAAAAGTAGGCAGGGTAAGAATAGTGCAGGTAAGTACAATTTGTGTCAGGATATCTCTGATGTTTCTATAATAATATTTCCTCTTGTCACTAGGTGGTAGCAGATATCTATCTTCAGATATTTGCCTGCATTACCCCACAGTGAAATGCCTGAGCAAAGAGATGGGTTTTAAGCTGTCTTTTAAAGATGTCTAGCGAGTTGGCTTCTCTGATGTTTTGGGGTAGTTTGTTCCACAGTTTTGTGGCATAGTTGATAAAGGCTGGATTACCGATCCTCTTTTGACTGTTTCTGGGAGCCTCTAGTAGTCCAGCAGCTGATGATCGCAGTGTTCTTGCTGGTGTGTAATTTATTAGAGTGTTGGCGATGTAGCTAGGTCCCTGTCCATTTAGAGCGTTGTATGTAAGGAGAAGGACCTTAAAGTCAATTCTAAATGTTACAGGGAGCCAGTGTAAAGCAGCTAAGACTGGACTAATGTGCTCTCTCCTTTTGGTTCTAGTTAGCAGTCGGGCTGCAGAGTTTTGGATTAGCTGAAGCCTCTCTGTGGTTTTCTTAGGGAGACCTGTGAAAAGTGCATTACAGTAGTCTAACCGGCTAGATATGAATGCATGAATTAGCTTCTCAGCATCGTTCTGATTAATAAATGCACTGGCTCCCCATTGCTGCACGAATCCGCTTCAAGGCCCTCGACCTAGCATACCGTGCGGCAAAGGGAACTGCTCCCGCCTACCTCCGGTCAATGGTCTCTAACTACACACCCTCAAGACCCCTACGCTCTGCATCTTCTGGCCGCCTCAGACCTACTCCTATCCAAGCTCCGGGAGGGTCATCAAAGAGAAGTCGCCTATTCTCAGTCCTTGCCCCACAATGGTGGAATGAACTACCCACCCCAGTTAGGACAGCCGAAACACGTCCAATCTTTCGCCGTCGACTAAAGACGCACTTCTTCAACCATTATCTGAATTAAAAAAAAAATAAAAAAAATCTAACCATACTGTCATGCACTTGTCCTAATAAACTAACCTACACTGTAGCACTCAACACTTTGATGAACATTGTTACTCAGCTGATAGAGTTGTGCTCTTCCTGATGGCTTGTCGTACAGAACTTGTAAGTCGCTTTGGATAAAAGCGTCAGCTAAATGACTAAATGTAAATGTAAATGGTCGTACTTTTGCTATATTTCTGAGATGGAAGAACGATGTTTTCGTCATTTTGCTAATATGAGAATTGAAGTTCAGTTCTGAATCTATGATAACCCCGAGACTAGTGACCTCAGATTTGATCCAAGGGGTTAGTCCTCCCAGGTTCTTTATTAATGTTTCTTTTTTAGTTTTGGGGCCGATAATTAGAATTTCAGTTTTGTTCTCGTTTAGTTTCAGGAAGTTCTTACTCATCCATTTATTTATTGCCAGTAAGCAGTCTGTAATGGAGCTAATCGCTGTATCATTTGGTTCAGCAGATATGTACAGTTGTGTATCATCCGCATAGCTATGGAAATCTACATATCATAAACACTTCCCTTAGGACTGGTATTTTCCCGGATGCCTTTAAAACAGCAGTTGTAAAGCCATTACTAAAAAAACCTAACTTGGATAGTAATGAAATGGCAAATTATCGTCCAATATCCAACCTACCATTCATTAGTAAAGTACTTGAAAAGATAGTTTCAGTTCAAATAAATTCCTTTCTTGAAGAAAACAACATCTTAGAAGAATTTCAGTCAGGATTCAGAAAATATCATAGCACTGAAACTGCCCTCACCAAAATAATCAGTGACCTCAGACTAAACTCTGACGAGAATAAGATCTCCATCCTTATCCTGTTGGATCTCAGTGCAGCATTTGATACAATCGATCATGATATTCTAATCGATCGTCTTGAAAACCATGTCGGTTTCTCAGACCATGTGCTGGGCTGGTTTAAAACATACATCAGAGGGAGGAAATTCTATGTTAAACTAGGAGATCACATGTCTGATATATACGACAACAACTATGGAGTTGCACAAGGGAGTTGCTTAGGTCCTTTACTCTTCTCCCTTTACATGTTACCGCTGGGTGATATCATCAGAGAACATAATGTAGATTTCCATAGCTATGCGGATGATACACAACTGTACATATCTGCTGAACCAAATGATACAGCGATTAGCTCCATTACAGACTGCTTACTGTCAATAAATAAATGGATGAGTAAGAACTTCCTGAAACTAAACGAGAACAAAACTGAAATTCTAATTATCGGCTCCAAAACTAAAAAAGAAACATTAATAAAGAACCTGGGGGGACTAACCCCTTGGATCAAATCTGAGGTCACTAGTCTTGGGGTTATCATAGATTCAGAACTGAACTTCAATTCTCATATTAGCAAAGTGACGAAAACATCGTTCTTCCATCTCAGAAATATAGCAAAAGTACGACCATTTATTAATCAGAACGATGCTGAGAAGCTAATTCATGCATTCATATCTAGCCGGTTAGACTACTGTAATGCACTTTTCACAGGTCTCCCTAAGAAAACCACAGAGAGGCTTCAGCTAATCCAAAACTCTGCAGCCCGACTGCTAACTAGAACCAAAAGGAGAGAGCACATTAGTCCAGTCCTAGCCGCTTTACACTGGCTTCCCGTAACATTTAGAATTGACTTTAAGGTCCTTCTCCTTACATACAAAGCTCTAAATGGACAGGGACCTAGCTACATCGCCAACACTCTAATAAATTACACACCAGCAAGAACACTGCGATCATCAGCTGCTGGACTACTAGAGGCTCCCAGAAGCAGTCAAAAGAGGATCGGTAATGCAGCCTTTATCAACTATGCCCCAAAACTATGGAACAAACTACCCCAAAACATCAGGGAAGCCAACTCGCTAGACATCTTTAAAAGACAGCTTAAAACCTATCTCTTTGCTCAGGCATTTCACTGATAGTTATCTGCTACCACCTAGTGGCAAGAGGAAACATCAGGGATATCCTGACACAACTTGTATTTATTCTTACCCTGCCTACTCTTTTACACTGCCTATCAAACTCATGTGTCGGTTATTGCACTTTTTACTTCTTACTGATGACTATTTTTAAACTGAATCATTTTAAACTATTCTTATTTATTGCTAGATCCAAATGTGAAACACTGCGGGTTGTGACGCACACACACACAGTCACACACACACAGTCACACACACACACACACAATCACACACAAACACACACACACACCGACATACACACATACACACACACACACAGACACACACACCGACATACACACACACACACACACACACACACACACAGTCACACACAGACACACACACACCGAGTTGTAGTAGCGTTGTAGTTGTAGATCTAGGTTAACTGTGTCCTGGTAGAGTAGTAGTAGATCTAGGTTAACTGTGTCCTGGAGTGGTAGTTGTAGAGTAGATCTAGGTTAACTGTGTCCTGGAGTAGAGTAGTAGTAGTTGTAGCGTTGTAGTTGTAGATCTAGGTTAACTGTGTCCTGGTAGTTGTAGAGTAGTAGTAGATCTAGGTTAACTGTGTCCTGGTAGATCTAGGTTAACTGTGTCCTGGGGTAGAGTAGTAGTAGAGTAGTAGTAGTTGTAGCGTTGTAGTTGTAGATCTAGGTTAACTGTGTCCTGGTAGTTGTAGAGTAGTAGTAGCTGTAGTAGTAGTAGATCTAGGTTAACTGTGTCCTGGAGTGGTAGTTGTAGAGTAGAGTAGATCTAGGTTAACTGTGTCCTGGAGTGGTAGTTGTAGAGTAGTAGTAGCTGAAGTACAACCACACACACACACACACAACACAATAAACACACATACACACTAAACAACGATGCATACAGGATTATTTATGACTATTTTTAAACTGAATCATTTTATTCTTATTATTTGCTAGATCCAAATGTGAAACACTGTGATTATTTGTTCATGAACTACAGGAGTATTACTGAATAGAGAGCCTATTAAGATGCTAGATCCTAATGTGAAACACTGTGATTTGCCATATCTTGCTATGCTCGCTCATGCCTGTATTTTTTATGTCCGTTCTATTTTATAATTTTTTGACTATTTTTAAACTGAATCATTTTAAACTATTTTTACTATTTGTGTTACTGAAAACTGTAAGCGGAGAGCCTATTGGGATGCTAGATCCTAATGTGAAACACTGTGATTCTACCCGTCTATCTTTTTATGCTCGCTTATGCCTGTATTTTTTACTGTTGTGAAGCACTTTGAACTGCAACCTCTGTATGAAAAGTGCTATACAAATAAAGTTATTATTATTATGTTCTCTGATGATATCACCTAGCGGTAACATGTAACGGGAGAAGAGTAAAGGACCTTAGCAACTCCCTTGTGCAACTCCATAGTTGTTGTCGTATATATCAGACATGTGATCTCCTAGTTTAACATAGAATTTCCTCCCTCTGATGTATGTTTTAAACCAGCCTAGCACATGTTCTGAGAAACCGACATGGTTTTCAAGACGATCGATTAGAATATCGTGATCGATTGTATCAAATGCTGCACTGAGATCTAGTAGGATAAGGATGGAGATCTTATTCTCGTCAGAGTTTAGCCTGAGGTCACTGATTATTTTGGTGGGGCAGTTTCAGTGATATTTTCTGAATCCTGACTGAAATTCTTCTAAGATGTTGTTTTCTTCAAGAAAGGAATTTATTTGAACTGAAACTATCTTTTCAAGTACTTTACTAATGAATGGTAGGTTGGATATTGGACGATAATTTGCCATTTCATTACTATCAAAGTTAGGTTTTTTTAGTAATGGCTTTACAACTGCTGTTTTAAAGGCATCTGGGAAAATACCAGTTCTAAGGGAAGTGTTTATGATATCTAGCACAGGGCTTGAAACACTATTAAACACCTGTTTGAAGAAAGCTGTAGGTATAGGGTCAATGTCTGAGGTGGAGGAGTTACATTCTGAGACAGTTTTGCAGAGTACATCTAATGTGATGCATGTGAATCTTCTCATGGTTACATTGCGCGGTTTGCTGCAATCAGCTTTATTTCCATCATGAGTAATGCTGGCCCAGATCAAGGTTATTTTGTTGTTAAAGAATAGTGCAAGTTCTTCACACTTTACCGTTGATGACTGAGGAGGTGTAGGGGCAGTGTTGAGTAGTACATTAATAGTGGAAAAAAGGATTCTGGAGTTTCCAGCATTTTCTGTAATGATTTTAGAGAAGTAGTCTTTCCTTGCTAAGCGGATGGTTTTATTATAAGCAGTTAAAGCATCTTTGTATATATCACAGCATATGGTGGTTTTTGTTTTTCTCCATTTTCGCATGGACATTTCCTTTTTTCTTTGTTGACCGTATTATAGTTCAACCAGGGCGAGGCTCTGGTTTTCTTCTTTTTCATTTTTAGTGGGGCGACAGAATTTAATATAGATGACTCAATAATCAACTAGGCTGCAGTAAAAAACTTAAAACCAGATTCTCAAACATAAAGACGGACAACACGCTCATCACAGACAAGCTGGATGTAGCCAATTACATAAACATCTTCACAAACATAGCCACAACACTGGTAAACAAACTACCCTCCCACTCAGGGCATTATGGGGTAGAACACATAGTAGAATACTACAAAAACCTAGGGGTCCACAAAGATGACTTCAAACTTGAAATGGTAACAACTGATGAGGTACTCAAAAAATTGAGCGCCCTCTAACCTAACAAGGCCACTGGCCATGACAACATCCACTCCAAATTCCTCAGAGACGCAGCAGCCGCCATCACCCCAGTCATCACACATAATAAACCTCTATAAAACAGGGACACGTCCCCAAGGACTTCAAAATTGCGAGAGTGACCCCTCTGCACAAAAAGGGCAGCAAATTAGACCCAGGCAACTACCGCCCTGTTTCTATTCTTACCTCCATCTCGAAAGTCATGGAGAAAATAGTCTACGAACAGGTCGAAAAGTACCTGGCGGAAAAAAATCTAATCTACGAATTCCAATCTGGCTTCAGAACGTCCCACTCCACTGACACATGCCTCCTCTATTTGAACGACCACATCAAACGAGGTGGACGCGGGCAAATACTGCGGCATGGTCATGCTGGACCTACAAAAGGCCTTCGACACTGTCAATCACTCCATTCTGATGGACAAGCTAAAAGCAATTGGTTTTGATAGCTTATCAGTGAGCTGGATGCAATCCTACCTGGAGGGGAGAGAACAGATGGTAGAGGTAAACGGTACTCTATCCCCCCCCCTCACAGTGAGCTGTGGTGTTCCACAAGGAAGCATACTAGGACCGCTACTCTTCCTAATTTATGCAAATGACATGTCGTCAGCCTGTGACTGCAACTTGTTCCTGTTTGCGGACGACTCAGCCCTGCTGGTCTCTGACAAGAACAAGTTGCAGGTTGAAAAAACCCTCAGCACGGAACTAGGCAAAATCTGCATATGGCTCGCTGATAACAAACTATCATTACACATGGGCAAAACAGAGTCCATTCTCTTTGGTTCAAATAACAAACTCAGCAAGACCGACGGCTTCTCAGTTACAGTGGGTGACAATATTGTCACAAGGAAAGACGAAATTACCTACCTGGGTTCCATCCTAGAGGCAAATCTTTCCTGTGACAAAATGGCATCCAATGTAATAAAAAAAGTCAACCAACGAACTAGATTCTTGTACCGGATCTCCTCTCTGGTAAACAAGAATACCCTGAAGACTCTGGCAGGAGCACTCATTCAAGGGTACTACAACTATGCGTGCACCTCATGGTACCAAAGCACCTCAAAGGCGCTTAAAACAAAATTACAAACATCATAAAACAAACTGGTCAGACTACTACTTGACCTGAACCCCAGAACCCACCTCACCCCTGCCCACTTTGACAACCTAGGATGGCTTAGAGTAGACGACAGAGTACAGCAACTTGCAATGGGCCTGGTCTACAAGATACACTATACGACCGGGGTACCCATGTACATGTCAAAATACTTCCCAAAGGTCAGTGAATACCACAACCACTACACCAGAGGAAGCTCAACAAATCATGTAAAACCCAGATTCGGCTCAAACAAGGGACTAAACACGTTTCGCAATTATGCCACAACAATGTGGAATGCCCTACCCAAAGCTGTAAAGGAATGTGAATCACTACCCACATTCAAAACCGCTCTTAAAGAGCACCTACGGGAGGCTGCAATTCGAAACTGGCCACCGTAAATGCCCAAAACCCCCACCACCTCCTAATAGACAGTCTCCTCCCCACCGCATGTATATATTCCCTCCCCGCCGTATGTATATTTCCCTCCCACCCACCCACCCCCTCCTAATGTACAGTCCCCTCCCCATCATATGTATATACTCTGTCAGGATCTAGGGGTAACAGTACTGTATATTTGAATACCGCCTATGTCACAAATGTATCAGTACTAAATACCTATATGTCCCTATGCCATAAATGTCATGTATGTTGTGTATGTCATAAATGTCTATATGAATTGAAAATGGGGGACCCTGATGGAAACAAGACAAACGTCTTTCTCAGGTCTGCATCCCCTTAACAATTGTATGTATTGAGCCGTACTGTATTGTACCCATTCTGCAATCTGTTAAATAAAGTTTTCATTCATTCATTCATTCATTCATGTACTCGAGTCGTGTTTTGAAACGCGGAAGCATGAGCCGGTTGCCTTTCGAATAGCAGCAAACTAACGTTTTGAAGGTGAGTTAAACTAATAAATAAGATCCTAAACACTGTCACAACACACTGTCACAACAGCAGTCATATTGTATATTTGCAGCAATATCTTTGTTTACCAATATAGGTTAAAGTGTTGACGCTGTTTCTACATCTACATCTGGAAGAGACTCCAATTGATTTTTACCGAGTGAAAGTGTGTCGCGTTTCCCCCCAAATGTAATCTAGTAAAGAAGACTATAAATATGACACAAATAGTGTAACAAACAATACGTTTGTTTACCAATAGGTTAAAGTGTTATTGGCTTTGTGTTGGCGATTTGGAAGAGATCCCAATTGATTTACCGTGAAGGTGAGTCGTGTTTCTTTTTCTTCACATTTCATCCTGTCATAGTTTATTTTTTTGTCCGTAGTGTACATTTAGAATTAATAAAGACACTGTATCTGCTACAGCAGATCTATCATATAACGTTACCATGTAAGATGGGAGTTTGCAAAGTTAAATTGTATTATATTATTAATACATTGTGTCCTCATATCTATCTATCTCACTATATCGGCTATGCTTTTATTTTTTACTCAGTTTATTTATTTTTCCTTACCTTCGCGTGGGGTACGTCTGGGAGTGTTGCATGCATGCATGCATGCATTTATTTTGAGCTTATGGACCTTATGATATTCTTGTTTTTTCTTGACTTACTGTGTTACTATGTATTTTTTTTTCTTCTTGACTTGTTTAAAGAAGACGTGTCTCTGTTAAGCACTTTGAGCTGCACTCCGTGTATGAAAGGTGCTATATAAATGAAGATTATTATTATTATTATTATTTACAAATATAGAGTAAAGGAGGGGTCCAAGTCCAAGACAACTTCCTTGGGGAATACCACACTGGTGTTACCATATTTGACATGGAACCATTAAATATAACACATTGTTGTCTATTAGACAAGTAGCTTCTCATCCATTCCATGGCAGTGTCTTCAAGCCCATATGTGTGTAATTTCAATAATAATAGGTCATGATCTATGATGTCGAAAGCCGCACTGAAATTCAAGAGCACTGTACCCACAACTAACTTCCTATCGATCAGTTGTGGCCAGCTATCTGTAAGAGATGTTAAAGCAGTTCCTGTAGAGTATCCTACTTTGTATGCATGCTGTTGATTGATATGCACGGTCCCTGATCAAATAAACTGAGTAAACTCAAACGAAACTATTGTTTTATTGCACAATCGTAGCGGGCATTGTAATGTTTGGGGTTTTGCGAGAGAACCAGTGTTGGAGTCAAAGATTAAACAAGTGAGAGAGACAGATGGACAGAATGAATGAATGAAAACTTTATTTAACTGATTGCAGAATGGGTACAATACAGTACGGCTCAATACACACAAAATGTTTAAGGGGATGCAGAGAAAGACGTTTGTCTTGTTTACATTAAGGTCCCCCATTTTCAATTCATAGTGACATTTATGACATACATGACATACAGGTATATAATACTGTTACATTTGTGACATACGATATGCAAATATACAGTAAGGAACCTGACACGAACTTTGCCATCACAACCATTGAACTATTATAATAGCTTTACTATTATAATCTAAATCTGTACAATATTCATGTTTATTTAGTGATATTCATGTTTATTGATTCAACATAGCTGTTTATCTTTGATAATGTATGACAGGCTTTTGCCCCGACCGGGATTCGAACACGGCTGCAGTGGACGCTGGAGCGTCTGTCTCCGCTGGTTTGCAGTGAGACCGGATGAAAACCTGGAGATAAGGCCCGGCTGGCTGACATCAACAGAGCACGGCCTGCTGTACCTAACAAGCAGCAGGAGCAATGCAAGATATTCCTTTATTGATTGAAATGCGGGCATCATAGCAGCATGGGGGAGGGGAGGTACAGGTATGGGCAGGGTAATAGAAGAGAAATAAAAAATAAATAGTATACACACGGTGCAAGTGAGGGTCTGTACCCTAACTGGCATGATATACGTCATATGTTGTAGTCTGTGCAAGTTTTGGTGGCTAAGAGTCAGACACATTTAGTTGTCAGACATTCCTAATAGTTCTCGAGTTCTGCAGCCGTTAGTTCAGTCCATGTCCACGGTTGTGGAGCCTGATGGCCGCTGGCACGAAGGACTGGCCCGACTCCCGAGACGTTTGGTGGAGGAATCTCACTGAGTCTTGTATAATTCAACCATACAACAAAGATATTAGAAAGCCATGAAATTACCAAAGGACCCAAGAAACTCACTGAAAACTCAGAGTACAGCTTGAAAATACCTGTGCGTCAGCCAGGTTGAAAATGTGGTTGTTTCTCTTATAATTCCTGAAAGGTTTACCCTTTCTGGAGGTATGAGGTTTTCACCCAGCAGCAAAATGTCCTTGCTTTCAATATTTAAAATTACTTTGACAATATATGGCTACATCCACTAGGGATGTGTACAATGTTTTCATGGTTGGTTGGCTGATGTGGTCTGAACAAATAACCCAACGTGTGTGCCAACGTTCACAAAGGCTACAATAAATTGGCTATAATTCTCACTGTGGCATCTGACACACGTCCATGGAACTTGTTATGCTAGACTAATTTGAGTAGCTAACTCAACCATCCATGAATTGTTGCTGACTTGTTTTTATTTGTATTGTTTATGGATTTTAGAGGAGCAGTCCCTCAAAAGAAATAGAAAGTAATGACGCGATATTAATGAGCTTGACTATTACATAGATCTTAACGCCTCTTAAACAGCTAATCAATAACATGTAATGGATTGCATTTTTTATGGAACTCACAAAACTGAGAAAGCAAGCTGCGAGAGGACGAGGCCATACTGTATGTAACCCAGGTTTCAGATTCATAACTATTTAGTTATAAGAACATAAATAGTTAATGCCATTGAATAAGAACATAAATAGTTAATGCTATTGTGTAAGAACATAAACAGTTAATGTTATTTGGTTATATATTCATGTGAGGTTAACAACGTTTTGACCAAATCCTTTGAATTGCCTCACTGCCCCTTTAAGTTACCTCAGAACGCGAGTTAGGTGAGCAGTTCGCGCCTCACCTTACGCAGAAGGAGATCATAGATTGACAGAGACTGACGCAGATACTGAATGCTGATAGAACCGGAATGAAGTAGCACCACGAAATAGTTATCAAACAGTCATAAAAGATTCCCCCAGTTACAAAACCGAAGAGGTTGTTGCTGTTAAAGAACAGACCACTTCCAAAGACGGTTTTGGTGAGTTTCATCAATATTGTGCTGTTTCATTGTTGAATGTATAATATCGCTAGCTCAATGCTAATCGGCTAACAACGTTATCCACACGACACGAGCTACGTCGGCAAACTGTATTGCTAGCTAACAATGTAGCTTCACCCTGAGTCATGCTAGCGCGAAGCTCCAAGCTCAATTTGGTTAAATGAAAACTAGAAAGAAACCATTTCAGAAGTACTTATAATTGTATTGATATGCTGTATGATAAGAACATGGTCTATATAAATTTCGGTTGCTTTTAAGAATTTTATATGGAATGTGAGGAATGTTTCCATGTGCTAGTGCACTTTAGCCTAATTTAGCATAAGTCAAATGGATGTCCCCACGTAGCCTACTTTAGCTTAGCATAGCCAAAAGTAGCCTAATTGATTATCCATTCTAAAAGCAACGAAAGATGATAAAGCAATGAAAGATGATAAATAGCTTTTATTTTCTGAATGCCTGTTATGCAGGCCAGGTTTTTCCACCCCCGGGAAGAGTTCCCAGGAGTGCCGACCGACCACCACTCATCACGTGTGCCCACGCGGGACGAGGCAGTGTGCCGGACCGACATAAGATGGCGAGCCAACCCAAAGAACCTCAGATATAGATCAGGGCTATACCCAGGAGCCTGATCTGTTACCCCTGTTGCCTCAACAATCGGGTAGGATTGTGAATTGCCTTCCTCATTCCCAGTGAGGAAGTGGATCAGGAATTAACGAACTAATTGAACTTGAGTCACAAGAACTTCCAAATATATGAAGGTCATACTATCCTTTTCTATGATACGAACTGATTGAACTTAAATACAAGGACTACCAAGGGCTTTTGACCCCGTTTCACCTTTTGTTTTTTGATATTGTATTTTGATATTGTATTTTGATATTTGATTGGTGCACATTGTATATGGATACTGATACGTCTCCTGTATAGAGGGAGAGTTAAAGGGTCAATGCACCCGATACGATACTTGAATACTGATACCTCTCCTGTATAGAGGGAGAGTTAAAGGGTCAATACACCCAATAAGATACTTGAATCTCATATAATAACTGATATACTGATATAATCTGATAACACATTGATTATAGTTGAATCGCTGATGGTTCTCCTGTAAAGAAAGATATTTTAAAGGGTCATTTCACCTAATAAGGTACTTGCATTCCTATAACATTGAAAGATTTCTATTGGTACTTTGCTGGTATTACACCTGCAAAGGAAGAGTTTAAAGGGTCATTGCACCTAATAAGGTACTTGCATTCCCTGCACACTTAAAGGTTTAAATTAATATGTTTAAATACTTACCTACCGAACTGAAAATGATAAACTGATATAGAATTGACTGAAATGATAAACTGATATAGAGTTTACTGAAATTATAAACTGATATAGAGTTTACTGAAATGATAAACTAATATAGAGGTTACTGATCTGCATTTGCAGAAGAAAAGATAACGAGTTAACTCACGAAAAAGGGATACATCTAATGTCCAACCTTAAACCTAGCTTTTAGCTAATGATAACCTCAGAGACGTCTGAACTGAACCAAATGTGTTGATCCAATCAACCTAGAACCTGATACCGAACTAACCTTCTTGAGAGAAGGAGTCGTTCCGTACCAAATGTGTTGATCCAATCAACCTATAACATGATATCGAGTGGTTAGAGAAAGAACCTAAAAAGGGATATTTCACACTACCTCACATTACTCATTGTATGTATTGCAATTGTCTAGCTAGCGCTGCTGTTAAGAATAAATACCGGTCACTGTTATAACCTTGTCTCTGGTCTACTATTCCTTTTACTGGGTATATCACTCCTCTCCTCATTTGAATCTAGAACTGGTCTGTGGCGAACAGCTGTTACTGTTCTGTTCCATTAGGGGCTCTGCTTGGCATCACACTGCACTCCCTTGCGTACGTGCACGCGCACTGAATAAATTCCACAAATGTACCTTTAATACCAGTATTAGTCTGACCACACCCCTCATCAGCTTACCTTCATAAGCAGGTGTGTGGTCACCTGCTCTCCTCCTTCTCGCTTTCACCACAAGGAAGTGCCTCGGTAGTACCCCACTTGACGTGTTGTTAGTTGAAAAGAGTTGTGACGGGTTTACATTGTGCTTAATTTTTTCTTCTCTCACATCTGTTGTACAAGAAAAAGTTGGGTCATAATGTATTCCGCGGAGAGTAGACCCGCTAGACCTACTCTTCACCAGCGGTTCTCCATTCCCGCCTCCGTCGTGCGCCTCGGTGCTGGGCTGTTGCCACTCGTGGTTGCCGACCCAGCCCGGGAGACTGCCGGTGGATAGTTTGCCTCACCGAAGAGCCGAGGGTTCGGTGCCGTCGCTCCGGCAATGGCCTGATCTCGACTCTGGTTCCTCTGGTTCTGGGGAATCGCCCGTTGGTGAACGGGGGGTTGTCTTGGAGCCAGAGGATTTGCGACGCAAACTTTTCGCGTCTGCCCGCTCACGTCGCAAGATGGTGGCGTGCAGGCGCGAACGGCCTGGGTTTGGGGAACTGCTGGAGACCAGCGAAGATGCGTCCGGCTCTGGATTTCCAATGGAGACTGAGGACTTCATGGACGAGGCGGACGGGTTTTTGTATGAGGGCCCCGTGGAGGAGAGTATCCCTCATCAGGAGACCCCGGAGGGGGGGGAAATGGCTCCATGGGGCGCCCTGTTCGAGGATGTCGAGGAACCACCTTGGCCTCATCAGCAGGATGCCCTACTGTCGGCCACATCAGACTGTGGCTCCTTGACCAGTCGCAGCCTGCTGTATGTGAGGGATGCGGGGTCGGTGGAGGAAGGTTCGCAGGGCTCATGGCGGTAGCCGCCGCCGCAAACGGCGTGCCGCTGCCGCTGCCATTGCCATTGCCAGCGTCACCTTTGGCTGGAGCAGGCCCGTGTGCCAGAGAAGAAGAGAGCTCCTCTTCTGACGTCCGCCCTCTCCGACGCTGGCCTATTCGGGAAGGCCCTGCGGTTGATGTCCTCAACATGCAGAGAGATGGCAGAGGAGAGGTCCATTCTCCAACCCCATTTTCCGCCTCCCGTCCTTGCCGGTGGAGTCAGAAGGCTTCCGCGACGTCGAGCTGTCTCCGTCGCCGCTACCACTGCCTCCGCCGCCGCTGCTGGCCCTGCCAAGAGGGCCAGGGGACGAAACGGCGCTTCTGCCACCGCCGGCCCATCCACGACCGGAGGAGACGGTAGGGAACGTCGTGTCCAGCAGACTGTAACCTACCGTCCCTCCGGGGCTCCTCGGGGTGGCAAGACTCGAGCGGCGCGAGGTGGCAGACGCCGTTAAGTGACTTTTTCCCCTCTGTGTCCCCTCTCCTCTACACCCTCCCCGGCCCCTCTATGATTTTGTGCCTTGACACACTTTATTTAGTTAATAAAAAAGTTCCCCGACATAAGGGGGACTGTGTTTTGGCCGAACAAACTGTGTGTTTCTTCAAACAATTCATATGGTGGGGTTGTGTATATATGAATCTGCCCTTTTACATTGTGGGATGAGTCGTGTTGTGTTACGAGCTTGATGCTCCACATGCAGGTAGAAACTGGTGTTATTCCATTGCTTGAACTAAGTGTTTCACAATGCTGTGTTGTTTAGTTGCAGTAATACTCGTACACACACATTTCACGGCTTAGCCGTTTACTCTCGATCAGCGTTTTTTCCTATGTACGACATAACGGGTATGGGATTCACGCACAGGCGACTTGTGTTTTGTTGTAAAACCTTTACACATTTTTGTGGGTAGCGGGCATTGTATTAGCTTTTGCTATGCATTGCTTTCTACCGGAGGTTTTTCAAGATGGCTACGGTTGTTTTTCTGTGTGTAGGGATAAAGGGTGTTTTTTCGGGAGGGTGTGTCGAATAAACCCCTCCTTTCCCACTTGATTGGTTTAGGGGATTTTTTTATCTCTTCTGCTGAGCCAGTCAGGGCCAAGCCAGTGGGACGTCTTGGCGGGGGGGGGGGGTATTCTACCGACTCCTATTACATGACAGGAGCCGGCAGGTTTCCCCGCCCGTTGTAGCGGTGTTGCTATGGCGACGCCTTCCATGAGTTGGTGTCTTAAAGATGTCGAGGTTAGGGCGTAGGGCTCACAGTTCTGCTGCGCCCGATTTATGTGTCAACTGGATTAAAATCATGTGAAAACAGGTTTTTTACTCCCAGCTGTGCAGTTGGGTCATACGGGTGATGCTTTTTCTTTATTATTATAAAGAGTTGGATGTGTCTATATGGATTGGAAATGAGGGTCCCTGATGGAAACAAGACTAACGTCTTTCTCAGGTCTGCCTCCCCTTAACCAATTGTGTGTATTGCCGTACTGGGTTGTACCCTTTCTGCAGTCTGTTGGGTAAACTTTTTCATTCATTCATTCATGGAGTTGATTGCATCTCGCCCCTCTTGTCGTTCCCCTGGGCGTCTTGGGGATTCAATATGGTGGTCTAAACGACCTATTGTTGATGTGGGTATGTCAAAACGCACACATAGTGCTAGCTCAGGATGTTCTTTTGGGGCATTGGCTGACTGGCGCGCCTTGATTGCTTGGGGTTGAAACAGCGTTTTTATGAAGCAATTGGGATGGGGGTTTTTCCTCTTCCGACACCCTGTGTGGTTGTCGATGGGTTCCCATTCATGTCAGGGGATGATGACGGAATGGGTCTGGACATATGGGGAAGGGTCTCACGCCCTAGGGGTGGGCCACCGGGCGCGGTTCGTACCGAAACGTCTGGGTGGCGCCTTCTTTTTATGTTGGGATCAACACGCATATCTGCCCCTTCTCCTGGGGTTGGCAGGTCGGCGTGATTAGGGCACGGGACTGGTTCTGGTCGCGCTGGTCCAGATCAGTTGCACCCGTTGTCCGCTGGGGATGCAGATCTGCTGTTCTGGTACCCTGAGGGACTTGGGTTTTTTTCAGGGGGAAAAAATGCTAGGTCGGCCCGGGTGTCGCAGGGTTGAGCGTTATGGAACCCTTGTTGGGTGCGTTGTATTCTGCACTGTCGTAATGGCTTACGGCCGTGCCAACCTGTACGCGCCCGATCTCGTCGGATCTCGGCCGCTGTGCAGGTTGGTCTTGGTTGGTACTTGGTTGGGTGACCTCCTGGGAATACCAAGTGCGGGGTGCTGGGGCTGGTCTTCCATTTTTTACGCTCTTCTCTTGCGCTTGGCGCAGAGGGGCCTGTTGGGGTGGTTTTAACCTCCTCGGGGGACCCTGTGCTCCCCGTATCACCGGGCCCAGTCCGGGGTAATGTTTCGTTGACCCGTAGGCCCGGGATAGCCCTGTTGGAAACCAGAACGCGGGCTGCGGCGGTGCCGCAGGTGTGTTTTTGGGGTTTCTTTCCTGAGGGGTTATGGGACCAACCATTGCATGGGGTAATGCCTAGGTGGTTGGTTCTCTGGTGTGTTGCTGCAGTGTCAACTCCCGGTTTCTCCGGTTGAGGGTGCCCCTGCACGTTCATGATGTCTGCCGATCGTATCGGCCTTCTCTGTGGAGGCTTGGTTATGCGACAACGCCAGCATACGCCCCTTCCGCCGGGGCGGCTGTGTTCAGCTGTCCTTTCTGGCGCCTGCCTCGTACGCAGTCTCCAGGCTTGGGTTAACAGCCTGTTGCCTGGTCTTTTTTCCCGGTGCACTGCCTGCTTCCGTTGGTTAACTCTTGTGTGTTACGACCATGCTGTCTGCCTGTTGCAGGGCCTGTGTTCCAGGCGGTGTACTGTTGGGGAGGACAGGGCCCGCTCGGCTGAGGGGCCTTTGTCCGAATACGCTGGCGATGTGGGGGGCGGGGTCACTAGGTGCCCACCTGGTGGGGTCTTGATGCTGGCATCATGGACTTCTCCGGGCCCCCATTCCAGGGAGTCCAGTCCTTTTGGTGGGTCTGGGTCTTCCTTCGCGCTCCGCTGCTACGGCCTTGCCACGGGGTTGGGTTTGCCCTTGATCCCGTGATTCTGGGGGCAGTAACGAGGTTGTTTCCTACGTTCGTTCCCGGGTGGCATGCGGGTTGTGCGTGGGTGTAGTCGTGGGGTCAAGCCACGGTCTGCTCACCCTGTGCGTTAAGTTGCTTGAGTGCCTCTTCGCGCGGTCGGGTCCGTCGCCCTCTCGGTAAACCTCTAATAGGGAGGGTGCCCTCCATTAGGGGGGGTCGGGGGGGCTCAGCCCTCCCTGTTCTGTTGGTTGTGGGGGGCCTTCAGCGGGGTGTATTTGTCAGCCAGCGGCTCCGCTTGGCCTCCCTTTGTGCAGTGTGATGCCAAGCAGAGCCCCTAATGGAACAGAACGTTAGGTTATAACTATAACCAAGTTCTGTTAATTAGGGGTGACGCTTGGCATCAGACGGCCGCTGCAGCCCTTGACCTCACCTTGTGGTGAAAGCTTGGGAAGGAGGAGAGCAGGTGACCACACACCTGCTTATGAAGGTAAGCTGATGAGGGGTGTGGTCAGACTAATACTGGTATTAAAGGTACATTTGTGGAATTTATTCAGTGCGCGTGCACGTACGCGAGGGAGTGCAGTGTGATGCCAAGCGTCACCCCTAATTAACAGAACTTGGTTATAGTTATAACCTAACGTTAGTGACACAAGTGCTCCATGTACATCGAATTAAAGAATTCAAATGAGGAAAGAGCGAGACGAAAGTGGAGAATAACAACTTGTGGAACTGTGGGAAGACAATGACATCATCAAGAATGAACTGACTATAATGAACATCCAACTTAAAAATTACATTTCACTTTCCTAGTTTAGTTTTCATCAGTAGACCTTCTAATAACTGTATTTTTGGTCGGGTGTGTGTGTTCATTCATTCATTCATCAATACATCCTTATTCAACTTGTAAATTCATTGAGGGCAATCCCTAATTTCCAATGAGGTTTAGCGTACAAACACAATAATAAATACATGATAAATACAATAAATATACAATACAAATAAACAATACAATATACAATATTATATATACTCTATATACTCTCTCAAAATAGTCATTTGGCTTTAGAAAAACACTGTACATTTTGTTGAAGTATATTCTGTGAGCAGAGCGCTGGTTTCCAAGGAAGAATTCAACAGGAGATTGGTTTCAGAGACAATGGCTCAATTGATAAAGGTTGTTTTATTCAGCAGGCAAAGCAAAGCAGGTTTCACAGCACAGCAAACGATAGGTCCCTCCATGACAACAGTCTCGGCTAGACTGCGTGTCTTAATGTTCAATACGAGTGGCTTTTAAGCCCCCAAACCGAGTCTAATCTTGTTCTGTGATTGGCTATCACTACTGGCCAACTGGATGGGTGGGTTTCTGATGGCTGAAAGTGTGGGAGTCATCTATCAATTGGCCATGGGGTGTGTTTGATCAAATTGCCCGAAAACCAGTTTGTCCTGTTCTGGTTCAGACATTTGTCTCTAGGAGGCCACATGAGTGTGTGTGTGCGTCTGTCGTTA
>NC_140166.1:122168314-122226371 GCF_963971535.1 Notolepis coatsorum
ATCAGGTTTACACCAAAACTGGTCCCTGAGATGTCATGTGAGAGAGAGTGTGTTTGTGTGTGTGTGTGTGTGTGTGTGTGTGTGTGTGTGTGTGTGTTTCAGACAGACAGCTGTATTTGTGTAACTTAGTATCAAATCAATTTGCCATATTAATTAAATTGTTACTTCATTGTCTTACTAGCCAGCGTTTCCGTTAGCCGGTAATTACCGGTATTTGTCCGGCAAAATCTCTTGAAGTCCGACATATTTAATTTCTCCGGTCTTAATGTCCGGTGAAAATAATTCCCTGAGTCTAAGCACAATTTGATTATTTGAATTGTATTAAAATAGGCTAAAATTAAATAGCCTATGCGATGAACGAAACGATCATTACATTTGTTTCCTCGTTGCTTCTAATAATGACAACGACGTTGTCAGCGAGAGCTTTAAAAACGTAGGTCTCGGTTCGCTTCATCGGACCAAACGCGAACCAAATATAGGAAGTGATTATTATTACCACTGCTCGCAGCACTCACTGCAAAACAAGCACACTGCATCTAATCTCTCTATCTATCTATCTATCTATCTATCTATCTATCTATCTATCTATCTATCTATCTATCTATCTATCTATCTATCTCTCTATCTATCTATCTATCTATGTCTGTGCATCTTGGGAAGAAGGAAGAAAAAACGCGGCTTATTATTATTACCGAGGCGCGCGGCTTATTATATTATTAAAACGGCTACTTGTGGGCACTCATAAAAACACCGTGGTCTACAAGTTGTTTAGCGAGAGGATGGTGGCAATGTGCTTCAATAGAACAATGGATCAATGCCATGTCAAAACTCGGCTCCGCTGATCTGGGCTCCGCAGTACACACACAGACACACACACACGCGCGCGCGCACACACAGGATCGCAGCCACACACACATTTCCACTGTCCAATAGACAAGCGCCCTTTTCGACCGCGTGACATTGAGGTGGAGAGAGTAGTCACGCAAACCACAATAATGTTGCCGTCTCTCTGCTTTCTCAGTTCTTCGCTTGATATAATTAATACAAATGTCCAATATAACGGAATTCGTTAGCTCATAAAAATGTGATTATAACAGACTGTTGTTTAGTGTCGGACCGACTGCCACATACGCGGTCTATTTTATTTCAAGTCAGCAGCAGCACGGAGACGGAGTATCGAGGGACTTATTTTATTTGGAATATATTAATGACTGTATACGCAAAAGTAGCCTAGTTTTAAGTAATAATATTATAAATCTACATGCCTTGAGGATGACATTCTTTATATAGCCTGCCTATCAATTGTTTTAAAGCTTAATAAACTATGACCGGAATTAATCTCATTTGTCCGGTAGTTGAAATCTTGCAGGTCACGGAGACCGGCAACAATTTTTTCTAACGGAAACCCTGTTACTAGCATTAAGCACCAGTTTTAGACTAATAAGTACATGTACATCTTGCAAAGCATTAAATGGTAAATGGCTGCATTTATATAGTGCTTTTATCCAAAGCGCTTTACAATTTGCTCCTCACATTTGACCCATTCACTCACACATTCACACACCGATGGCAGAGGCAACCACGCAAGGTGCCAACCTGCTCATCAGGAGCAATTAGGGGTCTTGCTCAAGGACACTTCGACACGCTGACCGGGAGGAGCGGGAATCGAACCGGGAACCTTCGGATTACCAGACGTCTGCTCTACTTCCTGAACCACTGTCTCATTAAGAGAGAGTTGCAGATTCTAAGTGGCCAGTTTCACAGAATCAGCATTACAATAGACAATAGTGTCATCCGATGAACATGGCATCTGTTCAGAGATGAGACAATAGTATTAATATACTGTAGATGGTAAATGAAGACAGGGCCGAGAATTTATCCTTTTAGGACACATTTCAGGACACCTTTCATAGTGTGTGTGTGTGTGTGTGTGTGTGTGTGTGTGTGTGTGTGTGTGTGTGTGTGTGTGTGTGTGTGTGTGTGTGTGTGTGTGTGTGTGTGTGTGTGTGTTGTGTGTTGTGTGTTGTGTGTTGTGTGTTGTGTGTGTGTGTGTGTGTGTGTGTGTGTGTGTGTGTGTGTGTGTGAAGCCTGTCCCGACTAAGGATTTGTATAGTCGACTTTGATTGGCCAAAATTTGCCGATAGTTGACTGGTAGCGAATGCAAACAATAAATAAAAAAATGTATTTGTATATTTTTTTACTTTTTTGGGGGGATAATTCCATTTGGGCTGTGGGGGGTGCTTAATGTCTGAAGAAGTCGACTGAAGGCTTCTTGTCCTCTGCGAAAGTATGCAATTGCTCCACTGATAGATACATCTTGATATGTCTAGTGTGTGTGAAATCCTCTTTCAGTGCCTCTGTGCCCGTTTTCTTAGGCAGTTAGCCTCGCTGGTATGTTTAAAAATTTAAAAAAAATTAATTTACTAAGAGGTTGGCAGTCGACTACGGCTCCTTTCGATCGATTATTCGAATAATCAGGGACTTTCCTCTGATGTAGTAATGTTTTATTTTGATTATTAAAGAACCTTAGCCTCTTCATCTCCGCCACCTCCAGCTCCGCCACCTGCTTATTCGTCAGTGCCACCGTTTGGTAACTGCTGTACATAATTGCGCGACAGACTTTAAATAAAACATTTTCAACGTTAGACTACGTCTGTCCCGAGGTAAAGATATATCTCTAAAATATATAACGCAACACTATCAGCCTTGTCCACAATACACAACATGCAGACAGGGAGGACAGATTCAAGAAACCATTTACTGTTACTTTATTACTTACCAATTAGGACTTCTGTTATGGTTTGTAACCGACCTCAAACGCAACGGCACAGACAGGAAGTTCAGAGTTAGCCAAATGCTAGGGCGTATTTATTTACAGAGTCAAAAGAAGGATAAAGTACAATAATCAAACAAACGGGGAGACTGCCTTCGGCAGAGTCATCTGCCACTCTGTAGAATCCTCCTGGTGATAGTGGTGGGGAATTGGCATGTGACGTTGTAGCGGCTCTGCAGATACTCCCAGCAGATAGTGGTGGGGAATTGGCATGTGACGTTGTAGCGGCTCTGCAGATACTCCCAGCTTTCACTCAAGGTGGAAAACGGAGAGAGAGAGAGATATCAGAAACAGTCCAACGAAACACAGAGGCAGTGTGGTTCCCTCCTCCCTAGCTGGGTCCAGAGCCAATTGACAGTGACAGTCCTCAGTGTTCCCCAAAACACACAATTTAGCCGAGTTAGTGCAGCAAAACGAAGTCTTCAGTGTCTCTTCTAAGACACACAATCAGAATAATCCCTAATTTCCAATGAGGTTTAGCGTACAAACACAATAATAAATACATGATAAATACAATAAATATACAATACAAATAAACAATACAATATACAATATTATATATACTCTATATACTCTCTCAAAATAGTCATTTGGCTTTAGAAAAACACTGTACATTTTGTTGAAGTATATTCTGTGAGCAGAGCGCTGGTTTCCAAGGAAGAATTCAACAGGAGATTGGTTTCAGAGACAATGGCTCAATTGATAAAGGTTGTTTTATTCAGCAGGCAAAGCAAAGCAGGTTTCACAGCACAGCAAACGATAGGTCCCTCCATGACAACAGTCTCGGCTAGACTGCGTGTCTTAATGTTCAATACGAGTGGCTTTTAAGCCCCCAAACCGAGTCTAATCTTGTTCTGTGATTGGCTATCACTACTGGCCAACTGGATGGGTGGGTTTCTGATGGCTGAAAGTGTGGGAGTCATCTATCAATTGGCCATGGGGTGTGTTTGATCAAATTGCCCGAAAACCAGTTTGTCCTGTTCTGGTTCAGACATTTGTCTCTAGGAGGCCACATGAGTGTGTGTGTGCGTCTGTCGTTAATCAGGTTTACACCAAAACTGGTCCCTGAGATGTCATGTGAGAGAGAGTGTGTTTGTGTGTGTGTGTGTGTGTGTGTGTGTGTGTGTGTGTTTCAGACAGACAGCTGTATTTGTGTAACTTAGTATCAAATCAATTTGCCATATTAATTAAATTGTTACTTCATTGTCTTACTAGCATTAAGCACCAGTTTTAGACTAATAAGTACATGTACATCTTGCAAAGCATTAAATGGTAAATGGCTGCATTTATATAGTGCTTTTATCCAAAGCGCTTTACAATTTGCTCCTCACATTTGACCCATTCACTCACACATTCACACACCGATGGCAGAGGCAACCACGCAAGGTGCCAACCTGCTCATCAGGAGCAATTAGGGGTCTTGCTCAAGGACACTTCGACACGCTGACCGGGAGGAGCGGGAATCGAACCGGGAACCTTCGGATTACCAGACGTCTGCTCTACTTCCTGAACCACTGTCTCATTAAGAGAGAGTTGCAGATTCTAAGTGGCCAGTTTCACAGAATCAGCATTACAATAGACAATAGTGTCATCCGATGAACATGGCATCTGTTCAGAGATGAGACAATAGTATTAATATACTGTAGATGGTAAATGAAGACAGGGCCGAGAATTTATCCTTTTAGGACACATTTCAGGACACCTTTCATAGTGTGTGTGTGTGTGTGTGTGTGTGTGTGTGTGTGTGTGTGTGTGTGTGTGTGTGTGTGTGTGTGTGTGTGTGTGTGTGTGTGTGTGTTGTGTGTTGTGTGTTGTGTGTGTGTGTGAAGCCTGTCCCGACTAAGGATTTGTATAGTCGACTTTGATTGGCCAAAATTTGCCGATAGTTGACTGGTAGCGAATGCAAACAATAAATAAAAAAATGTATTTGTATATTTCTTTACTTTTTTGGGGGGATAATTCCATTTGGGCTGTGGGGGGTGCTTAATGTCTGAAGAAGTCGACTGAAGGCTTCTTGTCCTCTGCGAAAGTATGCAATTGCTCCACTGATAGATACATCTTGATATGTCTAGTGTGTGTGAAATCCTCTTTCAGTGCCTCTGTGCCCGTTTTCTTAGGCAGTTAGCCTCGCTGGTATGTTTAAAAATTTAAAAAAAATTAATTTACTAAGAGGTTGGCAGTCGACTACGGCTCCTTTCGATCGATTATTCGAATAATCAGGGACTTTCCTCTGATGTAGTAATGTTTTATTTTGATTATTAAAGAACCTTAGCCTCTTCATCTCCGCCACCTCCAGCTCCGCCACCTGCTTATTCGTCAGTGCCACCGTTTGGTAACTGCTGTACATAATTGCGCGACAGACTTTAAATAAAACATTTTCAACGTTAGACTACGTCTGTCCCGAGGTAAAGATATATCTCTAAAATATATAACGCAACACTATCAGCCTTGTCCACAATACACAACATGCAGACAGGGAGGACAGATTCAAGAAACCATTTACTGTTACTTTATTACTTACCAATTAGGACTTCTGTTATGGTTTGTAACCGACCTCAAACGCAACGGCACAGACAGGAAGTTCAGAGTTAGCCAAATGCTAGGGCGTATTTATTTACAGAGTCAAAAGAAGGATAAAGTACAATAATCAAACAAACGGGGAGACTGCCTTCGGCAGAGTCATCTGCCACTCTGTAGAATCCTCCTGGTGATAGTGGTGGGGAATTGGCATGTGACGTTGTAGCGGCTCTGCAGATACTCCCAGCAGATAGTGGTGGGGAATTGGCATGTGACGTTGTAGCGGCTCTGCAGATACTCCCAGCTTTCACTCAAGGTGGAAAACGGAGAGAGAGAGAGATATCAGAAACAGTCCAACGAAACACAGAGGCAGTGTGGTTCCCTCCTCCCTAGCTGGGTCCAGAGCCAATTGACAGTGACAGTCCTCAGTGTTCCCCAAAACACACAATTTAGCCGAGTTAGTGCAGCAAAACGAAGTCTTCAGTGTCTCTTCTAAGACACACAATCAGAATAATCCAGAGGGGTTTGGTTCCACTCACCCAAGCGCAACGCGTAAAGCGGGCAAAACGAGGCGTAGCTCCAAACGGGGAACAAGGTTCTCCACAGCGGTTCTCCACAGAAAGGTCCTGGAGAGAAAGTAGACCAGGAACAGCAACGGGGAAAAGCAGGCAAATGCAGTTGTATTCCAGAACGACCCGACAACGATAGAAGGAAGGTCCTGGTATATAAAGCCCTCTGGGGCGCTAATCACAAACTATGACAGCTGCGTGATGAAAGTGGCAATCGTTCAAAAAGCGTGTGGCGGGGAATGCACCAATCAGCACCATACCTCAGGAGAGCGTGTGGCGGGGAACCAACCAAACCTCACAGTACCCCCCCCTCCACGGGAGCCACCCGGCGACCAGCCCGACCCGGCTCGCCCGGATGGGCACGATGGAAGTCGGTGATTAGGCCGGGATCCACGATGAGCTGGCGGGAGACCCAGCTCCGTTCCTCCGGACCGTACCCCTCCCAGTCCACCAGGTACTGGAACCCCCGACCCCGCCGTCGAACGCCCATCAACCGGCGGACCTGCCACTGGGGGTGACCGTCCACCATCACGGGAGGAGGTGGTTCCGGAGCAGGAGGCATCAGGGGACTGAGAGAGACAGGCTTAACCCGGGACACATGGAAAACGGGGTGAATGTGCATGGACGCAGGAAGCTTGAGACTCACCGCCGCCGGACTGAGTACCTTCAGAACCTCAAAAGGACCGACGAACCGGGGGTTAAGCTTCTTGGCCGAGGACCGAAGCGGAAGGTTCCTTGCGGAAAGCCACACCCTCTGCCCAGGGTGGTACGTCGGCGCAGGGACCCGGCGCCGGTCAGCCCCACGACTGGCGCGCTCCGATGACCGGAGCAGCGCAGTCCTGGTGATCTCCCAGACCCGACGGCACCGGTCGAGGTGGTCCTGTACGGAGGGAACTGCCACCTCCGACTCCTGTGCAGGGAAAAGAGGGGGTTGGTAGCCCAGGGATACCTCAAAGGGTGAGAGGCCGGTGGCGGAACTGACCATGGAGTTGATGGAGTACTCGACCCAGGGAAAGAAACGGCTCCAAGAAGCGGGTTTCTCGGCAGCCACACACCGAAGAGCAGACTCCACACTCCAAGACCCGTGTCGAAGTCCAACGCCACATGGGACCAAGGGCGGCTCGGAATGGGAAGCGGCTGCAATAGCCCGGAGGGTGCCTGGTGGGAGGCCTTGCTGCGGGCGCAGACTGCGCAGGCCAGTACGAACTCCTTGACGTCGTTCCTCATGGTGGGCCACCAGAATCGACGAGCCAGGAAGGAGAACGTGCGATGAACGCCTGGATGGCAGGCGAACCGGCTGGTATGGCCCCACTGGAGGACCCGGGACCGGACTGAGTTGGGGACGAAGAGACGATGAACCGGTACATTGCCTGGAGCGCGATGGAAGCGTAGGGCACGCCTTACCACCCCCTCGATGCCCAAGGTGACTACTCCTACCACCCTGGCGTCTGGGTGGATGGGAGTCGGGTCCTCAGTGGTTGGAGCCCCCTTGGAGTGTAACCGGGACAGGGAGTCAGCCTTCGTGTTGCGGGAACCAGGGCGAAACGTCAGCGAGAAGTCGAACCGACCGCTTTTCCCGTCAGCGGTCGCCACAGCGGATCATCCGTTTCCATCTGTTCCTGTCCACCTGCGTCGTCCTCCGTCACGCCCGCTGCCCGCATGTCCTCCGTCACTGTGTCCATAAACCTCTTCTTGGGCCTTCCCCTCCTCCTCGTTCCTGGCAGCTCCATCTCCAGCATCCTCCTCCCGATGTACCCCACCTCCCTCATGGCCAAACCACCTCAGTCTTGCCTCTCTCACTTTCTGTCCGAACTGCTCAACATGGGCCGTTCCTCTGATGTAGACATTTTTTATTTTGTCCAGCCTTGTTCCTCCCAGAAAGAACCTTAGCCTCTTCATCTCCGCCACCTGCTTATTGGTCAGTGCCACCGTTTGGTAACTGCTGTACATAAATGCGCAACAGACTTTAAATTAAATTTTTTCAATGTTAGACTACATCTGTCCCGAGGTAAAGATATAACTCTAAAATATATAACGCAACACTATCAGCCTTGTCCACAATACACAACATGCAGACAAGGAGGACAGATTCAAGAAACCATTTACTGTTACTTTATTTCTTACCAATTAGGACTTCTCTCTTTCAAATAATCCAGCCATGTCACTATCCATTCATGAAATGAAATTGCACTCATATCCTCCTTAGTCCAGGAATATCCATTATGAACGTTAATGGGTTGTAAGAGTGGCATTTACCAATGTAACATTAATGGAGCACAACAGAAGCTAATCCTGGCCAGTCACAAGACACAGAACAGCATGTGCTCAATGTCATATTCCAATGATGTAATCCACCAAATTACACGTTTCCATATTACACATTCACATCTGCAGAGTCACTCGTCACCGGCTTGATACGACAGCCATAGGTTTGTCAATATAATATTAGTAGGAGCGAAACAAAGTACCTCAACTTCTGGTTGGGGTTTTTCAAAATGAAGTAACAAATCTGCACAGGTCTAAAACACACAGAAGCTATTGAAAAAAAACGCTATTATGCACCTTAACTCTCTAAAACTCCCTGACACTGGTAACGTCGAACCGTCCGACTACATGCCAGCTGGACCGGCTACCTTCCCCACTCCTCCAGACCATAGCACCAGACATCCTCCCATTCCTAACTGCAACCATCAACTCCTCACTCAACTCGGGGGTGGTCCCCACCTCCCTAAAACAAGCCAGAGTCACGCCCCTCATAAAAAAACCATCCCTGAACCCTACCGTCATAGGCAACTACCGTCCTGTCTCTCTTCTCTCCTTCCTTTCTAAAACACTTGAACGTGCTGTATCCAACCAACTTACTGCTTATCTCTTACAGAATGACCTCCTAGACCCTAATCAGTCAGGCTTCAGGACTGGTCACTCCACAGAGACAGCCCTCATTGCGGTCACAGAGGCACTTCACTTAGCAAAAGCGAAAGGCCTCTCCTCTGTCCTGATTCTCCTAGATCTATCTGCAGCCTTCGACACAGTCAACCACCAGATCCTCCTCGCGGCCCTCGCAGGAATGGGAGTGGCTGGCTCTGCGCTGACATGGTTGTCATCATACCTCAATGACCGCTCCTACCAAGTGTCATGGAGAGGGACCCTGTCGGCCACCCGCCCCCTGCGGACGGGTGTCCCCCAGGGCTCGGTTTTAGGACCCCTTCTCTTCTCCCTCTACACTAAATCACTGGGTAACATTATCACGTCTCATGGCTTCTCCTACCACTGTTATGCCGACGATACTCAACTCTTCCTCTCCTTCCCTCCCTCAGATATCCACGTCTCTGAGCGGATCTCGGCCTGTCTGTCCGACATCTCCGCCTGGATGACGACCAACCACCTCAAACTGAACCTAAGCAAAACAGAATTGCTCCACCTGCCGGCCAAATCCTCCCCCCTGACCGACCTTTCCATCACAGTCGAGAATGCAGCTGTGACCGCGTCCCCGACCGCCAAGAACCTTGGTGTTGTCCTCGACGACCAGTTGAACTTCTCTGCTCACATCGCAGCGACAACCAGAACCTGCCGATTCCTCCTGAGCAACGTCAGAAGGATACGCCCCTTCCTGACAAAAGAAGCCACCCAACTCCTCGTCCAATCAACAGTCATCTCCCGCCTCGACTACTGCAACGCACTGCTCGCTGGCCTCCCGGCCACTGCCACTAAGCCTCTTCAACTCATTCAGAACGCAGCGGCCCGCCTGATCTCAAACCTACCGAAGTCGGCCCATGTCACCCCACTTCTTAGGGACCTGCACTGGCTCCCCATTGCTGCACGAATCCGCTTCAAGGCCCTCGACCTAGCATACCGTGCGGCAAAGGGAACTGCTCCCGCCTACCTCCGGTCAATGGTCTCTAACTACACACCCTCAAGACCCCTACGCTCTGCATCTTCTGGCCGCCTCAGACCTACTCCTATCCAAGCTCCGGGAGGGTCATCAAAGAGAAGTCGCCTATTCTCAGTCCTTGCCCCACAATGGTGGAATGAACTACCCACCCCAGTTAGGACAGCCGAAACACGTCCAATCTTTCGCCGTCGACTAAAGACGCACTTCTTCAACCATTATCTGAATTAAAAAAAAAAAAAAAAAAAAAAATCTAACCCTAACTAACCATACTGTCATGCACTTGTCCTAATAAACTAACCTACACTGTAGCACTCAACACTTTGATGAACATTGTTACTCAGCTGATAGAGTTGTGCTCTTCCTGATGGCTTGTCGTACAGAACTTGTAAGTCGCTTTGGATAAAAGCGTCAGCTAAATGACTAAATGTAAATGTAAAACCTTTCATTGGTCGATGTTGACCACTCCCCCGATCCTTAGACCACGCCCCCTTAGGCCACACCCCCTCAGTGTATCTCTTGAACCGTTTGTCGTAGAGACTTGCGGATTGTGCCATTGTACTCAGTAGGGATATCCTCTTTCATTTTTCATTGGTCCATGTTGACCACCTTTCATTGGTCGATGTTGACCACTCCCCCGATCCTTAGACCACGCCCCCTTAGGCCACACCCCCTCAGTGTATCTCTTGAACCGTTTGTCGTAGAGACTTGCGGATTGTGCCATTGGTCGATGTTGACCACCTTTCATTGGTCGATGTTGACCACTCCCCCGATCCTTAGACCACGCCCCCTTAGGCCACACCCCCTTTAAAAAAATCCGAAAAATCCGAAAACTCAGAAAAATCCCAAAACTCGGAAAAATCTAAAATCCGAAAAAGTTCAAAAACTCGGAAAAATCCCAAAACCCGAAAACTCGGAAAAATCCGAAAAATCCGAAAACTCGGAAAAATCGAAAAAGTTCAAAAACTCGGAAAAATCCCAAAACTCTGAAAAATCCGAAGACTCGGAAACATCAAAAATCCGAAAAAGTTCAAAAACTCGGAAAAGTCCGAAAACCCGAAAACTCGGAAAAATCCAAAAACTCGGAAAATTCAGAAACACAGAAGCTATTGAAAAAAAACGCTATTATGCACCTTAACCCTCTAAAGCCGTGTGTAAGCGTCCACGTGACACCAGACATGTTTAGCAAAACATTAAATATCTTTGGAACCGTTTATAGTAAGTCTCACTTTAAATTGTATCTGAATTGGGAAAATTCTCTTCTCTCCATCACAATGTAAAGGCTTTTTCTGTTTTCTGAATGCAGGCTAGTAAATCCCCTGTATCTATCTATCTATCTGTCACTGAGATTTTAGCCGATAGCCAATGGAAATGCTACAAATGGTCATGTGGGCTGGGAGGCAAAAAGACATAAAAGAGGTATAATGTAATAATGATCTAGAGATAATATAAATGAAAAGGACTCTGAGCCAGATAGCTGGGACAGTGATGTTCATGGCCGCCTAGTTATAGTTGAAAGTGGGGGTGCAATTTTTATATATATTTTTTTATTTTTATTTTTTTTATATATAATTTTTTATTTATTTTTTTTGACAGGCAAGGGGTGGTTTGGAGGGTGTCCGGCACAACCCCCTCCACGGCAGATATTTTTTCATTTAATGAACCTGTACGTGCAATTTCCTGCAATATAGAGCCTTCAATCTTGACTAATAAAGCTGCTCTTTTCACTATAAAACTCAGTTTATATTGCAGTATGATAGCCAATTACTATAATAATAATAATAATATATTAATATATATATATACTGTATATATACTGTATATTGATTTTTCGCTCTTTTATTTTTATTAAATCAATCTCCTTTCAAATAGGCCAAGTTTTTAATAAGAAAGAGAGAAAAAATACCAACAAGGAACAATAACAGGGTCTGCTGTAAATATAGCCTATTTTGTGTCTTAATTTGTTATGTTATCCTACACTTTAAGCTGTCTGATATTTCCATTACCTGTAACTCTTGGGTCTCTTTCTCTCCTTCTCTGCCTCCTCCCTGAGTCTGCACAGTCACCATATCATTCTACATTAAGGAGAGCAATACACTTATGAATACACTGAACCGGTTTGAATACGCAATCTTTATGCTACTCTGTAAAGAAAGGGAGAGAGGGGGGGATATATAATCCAAGTATTTGTGTCTTAATTTGTTATGTTATCCTACACTTTAAGCTGACTGTCTGATATTTCCATTACCTGTAACTCTTGGGTCTCTTTCTCTCCTTCCTGAGTCTGTACAGTCACCATATCATTCTACATTAAGGAGAGCAATACACTTATGAATACACTGAACATCATTATGAAACATTTCTATTGCACCCTTACTTACAATTCATTATGAATTGAAAATGGGGAACCCTGATGTAAACAAGACGAAAGTCTTTCTCTGGTCTGGATCCCCTTAACAATTGTGTGTATTGAGCCGTACTGTACTGTACCCATTCTGCAATCTGTTATTGATTGATAAAAAATGTTATTAACATATTGCAGAATGGGTACAATATAGTACGGCTCAATACACACAATTGTTAAGGGGATGCAGACCAGAGAAAGACTTTTGTTTTGTTTACATCAGGGTCCCCCATTTACAATTCATAATGAATTGTAAGTAAGGGTGCAATTAACACCGTGCAATCCATTATTTGTGGAGCCCGCCCTTTAAGTCTTTGAGCTATTAGGCTACCAGGGTTCTTACTTTGCGTTTTGGTGTACTGAAAAATGCTCCGATGTCTGTATTCTTTCTTTTTTCTGCCATGTTACCTGGTTGGCTGGACACACACACACACACACATTTTCATTTCAGGTATTGTACCTTAAGATAATTGAACATCTTGATTTACCGTAAATCCTCAAATATAGGACGGGTCTTCTATTTACCTCAGCTGCAAAGAGCACCAGGCCTTTATTAGAGAGGCTTATATAAGAGGCAGGCCTTAATTTCTAAAAATGACACTCATGGACATAATCCCTTCATTTTCAGACTTTTATTGCATTATTATTATTATAAAAAAAAAAAAAAAAAAAAGATTTGGGGGGCCCTCGTCACTAAAGGCCCACGGGCCGCGGCCGTCGTTAATCCGGCCCTGCTCGTCTGCCATAGCGAACGTTAAAATTTGCAAACGAAGTCAACGTTATCCAGCTGACGACACCACATATCTAGATATATGACAACGTTAGCTAGCGGCTAGCACTAAAGCTAACACCAACCAGAGGGAAACTTTGTTATTATTAGTGTGGGTGACCTGGCGAAGCCAGGTTGCCACCCACACTATAGTTCTTGTTCATCTTTTTATTCTTCTTTATTATTCCACCGATTTTGCAAACACCGCTCGTGCCAGAGCGTTCGCGCCCCTGGCGAAGCCAGGTTGCCACCCACACTATAGTTCTTGTTCATCTTTTTATTCTTCTTTATTATTCCACCGATTTTGCAAACACCGCTCGTGCCAGAGCGTTCGCGCCCCATACACGTGAAAGGTATCAAAACGAGCGGCTTGCCTATGGCAACAGCGGTCTTCGAACTCGTAAAAGTTTCACCGCACCGTCTGGCTACGAATCGACTTTAAACGGTAAAATTTCGGCCCCATTGGAAATGCATTGCAATTTAGAGGTAGCAGCTGAAATAATCTTTTTTCCCCTACCTTGGGTGAATTGCAAGTGTGATCTCAATTTTGGACGTAGAAATAAAACAAACACATCAAAACGATGACACGGCTGTCAGTCCGCTCACAAAAGAAAAATAAATGGAATTGGACATTTCTATCTCAACTGACGACCATTTGTTTGAAGGTTCTCCTCTCCATTGACCGCCATGCAATCGCACTCTAGGAATGTCTTTTTTCAAAAAAATTTAGCCTTCTGTTCCGATCGCCGAAGGAGTGCCACAATATCGCACGAATGCCACAATATCGCACACAACCCTTCGCCTACTCGTTGTAGTGCTCTTGTGCGAGTCACAACGCTTCATCTCTTATAGTTTTCTTTTAATCAACGTGACAATGCAGTCATGTAAAGAAAATTCAGAATATGCAAGTCATTGTGCTCATGGCTGATTGGTTCAGCCTTAACAGCTGTGAGGCTCAGGGCTTACGGCTCAGCTGACCTGCCAATGACATCATCCACTTAACCCATCATTGCCCATCTCTGTGTTGCAGTACTGAATTGCTGGACAGCGCCATCTGTCTTGCGGGTTGTGTCATTGTACTCAGTAGGGATATCCTCTTTCATTTTTCATTGGTCCATGTTGACCCCCTTTCATTGGTCGATGTTGACCACTCCCCCGCTCCTTAGACCACGCCCCCTTAGGCCACACCCCCTCAGTGTATCTCTTGAACCGTTTGTCGTAGAGACTTGCGGATTGTGCCATTGGTCGATGTTGACCACCTTTCATTGGTCGATGTTGACCACTCCCCCGATCCTTAGACCACGCCCCATTAGGCCACACCCCCTCAGTGTATCTCTTGAACCGTTTGTCGTAGAGACTTGCGGATTGTGCCATTGTACTCAGTAGGGATATCCTCTTTCATTTTTCATTGGTCCATGTTGACCACCTTTCATTGGTCGATGTTGACCACTCCCCCGATCCTTAGACCACGCCCCCTTAGGCCACACCCCCTCAGTGTATCTCTTGAACCGTTTGTCGTAGAGACTTGCGAATTGTGCCATTGTACTCAGTAGGGATATCCTCTTTCATTTTTCATGTTGACCCCCTTTCATTGGTCGATGTTGACCACTCCCCCGATCCTTAGACCACGCCCCCTTAGGCCACACCCCCTCAGTGTATCTCTTGAACCGTTTGTCGTAGAGACTTGCGGATTGTGCCATTGGTCGATGTTGACCACCTTTCATTGGTCGATGTTGACCACTCCCCCGATCCTTAGACCACGCCCCATTAGGCCACACCCCCTCAGTGTATCTCTTGAACCGTTTGTCGTAGAGACTTGCGGATTGTGCCATTGTACTCAGTAGGGATATCCTCTTTCATTTTTCATTGGTCCATGTTGACCACCTTTCATTGGTCGATGTTGACCACTCCCCCGATCCTTAGACCACGCCCCCTTAGGCCACACCCCCTCAGTGTATCTCTTGAACCGTTTGTCGTAGAGACTTGCGAATTGTGCCATTGTACTCAGTAGGGATATCCTCTTTCATTTTTCATGTTGACACCCTTTCATTGGTCGATGTTGACCACTCCCCCGATCCTTAGACCACGCCCCCTTAGGCCACACCTCCTCAGTGTATCTCTTGAACCGTTTGTCGTAGAGACTTGCGGATTGTGCCATTGGTCGATGTTGACCACCTTTCATTGGTCGATGTTGACCACTCCCCCGATCCTTAGACCACGCCCCCTTAGGCCACACCCCCTCAGTGTATCTCTTGAACCGTTTGTCGTAGAGACTTGCGGATTGTGCCATTGTACTCAGTAGGGATATCCTCTTTCATTTTTCATTGGTCCATGTTGACCACCTTTCATTGGTCGATGTTGACCACTCCCCCTATCCTTAGACCACGCCCCCTTAGGCCACACCCCCTCAGTGTATCTCTTGAACCGTTTGTCGTAGAGACTTGCGGATTGTGCCATTGGTCGATGTTGACCACCTTTCATTGGTCGATGTTGACCACTCCCCCGATCCGTAGACCACGCCCCCTTAGGCCACACCCCCTTTCAAAAAACTCGGAAAAATCTAAAATCCGAAAAAGTTCAAAAACTCGGAAAAATCCCAAAACCCGAAAACTCGAAAAAAATCCGAAAAATCCGAAAACTCGGAAAAATCGAAAAAGTTCAAAAACTCGGAAAAATCCCAAAACTCGGAAAAATCCGAAAACTCGGAAACATCAAAAATCCGAAAAAGTTCAAAAACTCGGAAAAGTCCGAAAACTCGAAAACTCGAAAAAAATCCAAAAACTCGGAAAATTCCGAAAACTCGGAAACATCAAAAATCCAAAAAAGTTCAAAAACTCGGAAAAGTCCGAAAACTCGGAAACATCAAAAATCCGAAAAAGTTCAAAAACTCGGAAAAGTCCGAAAACCCGAAAACTAGGAAAAATGCTAAAACTCGGAAAATTCCAAAAACTCGGAAACATCAAAAATCCGAAAAAGTTCAGAAACTCGGAAAAGTCCGAAAAAAAATTAAAACTCGGAAAAGTCCGATCTTCAAATGGTATAGGTTGACCACTCCCCCGATCCTTAGGCCGCGCCCCCTTTTTGTATCCTTTGAACCGTTTGTCATAGAGACTCGCGAGAGACCCTCTCCCCCGTTGGCCGGCGGTGCACAGGCGTGCCAGAGCGTCGATGTCTCTTGAACCGTTTGTCGTAGAGACTTGCGGATTGTGCCATTGTACTCAGTAGGGATATCCTCTTTCATTTTTCATTGGTCCATGTTGACCACCTTTCACTGGTCGATGTTGACCACTCCCCCGATCCTTAGACCACGCCCCCTTAGGCCACACCCCCTCAGTGTATCTCTTGAACCGTTTGTCGTAGAGACTTGCGGATTGTGCCATTGGTCGATGTTGACCACCTTTCATTGGTCGATGTTGACCACTCCCCCGATCCTTAGACCACGCCCCCTTAGGCCACACCCCCTTTCAAAAAATCCGAAAAATCCCAAAACTCGGAAAAATCTAAAATCCGAAAAAGTTCAAAAACTCGGAAAAATTCCAAAACCCGAAAACTCGGAAAAATTCGAAAAATCCGAAAACTCAGAAAAATCGAAAAAGTTCAAAAACTCGGAAAAATCCCAAAACTCGGAAAAATCCGAAAACTCGGAAACATCAAAAATCCGAAAAAGTTCAAAAACTCGGAAAAGTCCGAAAATTCCGAAAACTCGGAAACATCAAAAATCCGAAAAAGTTCAGAAACTCGGAAAAGTCTGAAAAAAAATTAAAACTCGGAAAAGTCCGATCTTCAAATGGTATAGGTTGACCACTCCCCCGATCCTTAGGCCGCGCCCCCTTTTTGTATCCTTTGAACCGTTTGTCATAGAGACTCGCGAGAGACCCTCTCCCCCGTTGGCCGGCGGTGCACAGGCGTCACCCACACTTTCACAATTTCCCCCGCGCGGAATTGTCTAGTTATTATTATTATTATTATTATTATTATTATTATTATTATTATTATTATTATTATTATTATTATTATTGGTATGACCAGATGGCCTTTCGGACCGTGAAACAATTTTATTGTATTGCGTGGTAGAAGTTATACCACTCAATAGTAAAGATGATTTCTAACATAATAGTTTGTTCGAACAACTGAACTTACTTAGTGGAAGATGCTGCTGTTGTGTTCAAGTGTTCACGCTGCTTGCCTGCGTACCAGTTTACACCTGGAGGCTGCCTGCAGCGCTGTGAGACTGGAGTGCGCCGGCCAGGCTCCGCTATGTCTGCTGGGGGCTGGATCAAACCATATCGGGCAGGGGGTGTCGCAATCTTTGGAAACTTAAAAACTTGCTATTAAGTGTCATTGCGTATTATTAATTTGATTGAAATTACGTAGTTATGGTTAGATAATATTTATATATTGGGGGGGGATATATCATATGATCAAAAAGTGAGGGAGCAAAGAGACAAGTTTGCTCCCCCAAGTTCAATACTGGTAGAGCACCCGCTTCGCCTGCTCCATTGCGTAGGCGCCTATGTGCACTATACCAAACACCCCTCTGTGCACTATACCAAACACCCCCCTCTGTGCACTATACCAAACACCCCTCTGTGCACTATACCAAACACCCCCCTCTGTGCACTATACCAAACACCCCCCTCTGTGCACTATACCAAACACCCCTCTGTGCACTATACCAAACACCCCCCTCTATGCACTATACCAAAGACCCCCCTCTGTGCACTATACCAAACACCCCCCTCTGTGCACTATACCAAACACCCCCCTCTGTGCACTATACGAAAGACCCCCCTCTGTGCACTATACCAAACACCCCTCTGTGCACTATACCAAACACCCCCCTCTGTGCACTATACCAAACACCCCCCTCTGTGCACTATACGAAAGACCCCCCTCTGTGCACTATACCAAACACCCCCCTCTGTGCACTATACCAAACACCCCCCTCTGTGCACTATACGAAAGACCCCCCTCTGTGCACTATACCAAACACCCCTCTGTGCACTATACCAACCCCCCTCTGTCCACTATACCAAACACCCCCTCTGTGCACTATACCAAACACCCCCCTCTGTGCACTATACGAAAGACCCCCCTCTGTGCACTATACCAAACACCCCCCTCTGTGCACTATACCAAACACCCCCCTCTGTGCACTATACGAAAGACCCCCCTCTGTGCACTATACCAAACACCCCCCTCTGTGCACTATACGAAAGACCCCCCTCTGTGCACTATACCAAACACCCCTCTCTGTGCACTATACCAAACACCCCCCTCTGTGCACTATACCAAACACCCCCCTCTGTGCACTATACCAAACACCCCCCTCAGTGCACTATACCAAACACCCCCCTCTGTGCACTATACCAAACACCCCTCTGTGCACTATACCAAACACCCCCCTCTGTGCACTATACCAAACACCCCTCTGTGCACTATACCAAACACCCCCCTCTGTGCACTATACCAAACACCCCTCTGTGCACTATACCAAACACCCCCCTCTGTGCACTATACCAAACACCCCTCTGTGCACTATACCAAACACCCCCCTCTGTGCACTATACCAAACACCCCCCTCTGTGCACTATACCAAACACCCCCCTCTGTGCACTATACCAAACACCCCTCTCTGCACTATACCAAACACCCCCCTCTGTGCACTATACCAAACACCCCTCTGTGCACTATACGAAAGACCCCCCTCTGTGCACTATACCAAACACCCCCCTCTGTGCACTATACCAAACACCCCCCTCTGTGCACTATACGAAAGACCCCCCTCTGTGCACTATACCAAACACCCCCCTCTGTGCACTATACCAAACACCCCCCTGTGCACTATACCAAACACCCCCCTGGTTGCAGGCTTGAAATTTAGCACTTGTAAAAAGATATTCGCTTATGAAATAAAAACACATTCTAAACAGTCTTTTGCCATTCTAATGCCATTATCTGCATTGAAGGGCTATTTAGACTGTCTTAGTAAGGTTGCAGGCTTGAAATTTAGCACTTGTAAAAAGATATTCGCTTATGAAATAAAAACACATTCTAAACAGTCTTTTGCCATTCTAATGCCATTATCTGCATTGTAGGGCTATAGTAAGGTTGCAGGCTTGAAATTTAGCACTTGTAAAAAGATATTCGCTTATGAAATAAAAACACATTCTAAACAGTCTTTTGCCATTCTAATGCCATTATCTGCATTGTAGGGCTATTTAGACTGTCTTAGTAAGGTTGCTGGCTTGAAATTTAGCACTTGTAAAAAGATATTCGCTTATGAAATAAAAACACATTCTAAACAGTCTTTTGCCATTCTAATGCCATTATCTGCATTGTAGGGCTATAGTAAGGTTGCAGGCTTGAAATTTAGCACTTGTAAAAAGATATTCGCTTATGAAATAAAAACACATTCTAAACAGTCTTTTGCCATTCTAATGCCATTATCTGCATTGTAGGGCTATTTAGACTGTCTTAGTAAGGTTGCTGGCTTGAAATTTAGCACTTGTAAAAAGATATTCGCTTATGAAATAAAAACACATTCTAAACAGTCTTTTGCCATTCTATTGCCATTATCTGCATTGTAGGGCTATAGTAAGGTTGCAGGCTTGAAATTTAGCACTTGTAAAAAGATATTCGCTTATGAAATAAAAACACATTCTAAACAGTCTTTTGCCATTCTAATGCCATTATCTGCATTGTAGGGCTATTTAGACTGTCTTAGTAAGGTTGCTGGCTTGAAATTTAGCACTTGTAAAAAGATATTCGCTTATGAAATAAAAACACATTCTAAACAGTCTTTTGCCATTCTAATGCCATTATCTGCATTGTAGGGCTATTTAGACTGTCTTAGTAAGGTTGCTGGCTTGAAATTTAGCACTTGTAAAAAGATATTCGCTTATGAAATAAAAACACATTCTAAACAGTCTTTTGCCATTCTAATGCCATTATCTGCATTGTAGGGCTATAGTAAGGTTGCAGGCTTGAAATTTAGCACTTGTAAAAAGATATTCGCTTATGAAATAAAAACACATTCTAAACAGTCTTTTGCCATTCTAATGCCATTATCTGCATTGAAGGGCTATTTAGACTGTCTTAGTAAGGTTGCTGGCTTGAAATTTAGCACTTGTAAAAAGATATTCGCTTATGAAATAAAAACACATTCTAAACAGTGTTTTGCCATTCTAATGCCATTATCTGCATTGAAGGGCTATTTAGACTGTCTTAGTAAGGTTGCTGGCTTGAAATGTAGCACTTGTAAAAAGATATTCGCTTATGAAATAAAAACACATTCTAAACAGTCTTTTGCCATTCTAATGCCATTATCTGCATTGAAGGGCTATTTAGACTGTCTTAGTAAGGTTGCTGGCTTGAAATTTAGCACTTGTAAAAAGATATTCGCTTATGAAATAAAAACACATTCTAAACAGTCTTTTGCCATTCTAATGCCATTATCTGCATTGTAGGGCTATTTAGACTGTCTTAGTAAGGTTGCTGGCTTGAAATTTAGCACTTGTAAAAAGATATTCGCTTATGAAATAAAAACACATTCTAAACAGTCTTTTGCCATTCTAATGCCATTATCTGCATTGAAGGGCTATTTAGACTGTCTTAGTAAGGTTGCTGGCTTGAAATTTAGCACTTGTAAAAAGATATTCGCTTATGAAATAAAAACACATTCTAAACAGTCTTTTGCCATTCTAATGCCATTATCTGCATTGAAGGGCTATTTAGACTGTCTTAGTAAGGTTGCAGGCTTGAAATTTAGCACTTGTAAAAAGATATTCGCTTATGAAATAAAAACACATTCTAAACAGTCTTTTGCCATTCTAATGCCATTATCTGCATTGTAGGGCTATTTAGACTGTCTTAGTAAGGTTGCTGGCTTGAAATTTAGCACTTGTAAAAAGATATTCGCTTATGAAATAAAAACACATTCTAAACAGTCTTTTGCCATTCTAATGCCATTATCTGCATTGTAGGGCTATAGTAAGGTTGCAGGCTTGAAATTTAGCACTTGTAAAAAGATATTCGCTTATGAAATAAAAACACATTCTAAACAGTCTTTTGCCATTCTAATGCCATTATCTGCATTGTAGGGCTATTTAGACTGTCTTAGTAAGGTTGCTGGCTTGAAATTTAGCACTTGTAAAAAGATATTCGCTTATGAAATAAAAACACATTCTAAACAGTCTTTTGCCATTCTAATGCCATTATCTGCATTGAAGGGCTATTTAGACTGTCTTAGTAAGGTTGCTGGCTTGAAATTTAGCACTTGTAAAAAGATATTCGCTTATGAAATAAAAACACATTCTAAACAGTCTTTTGCCATTCTAATGCCATTATCTGCATTGTAGGGCTATTTAGACTGTCTTAGTAAGGTTGCTGGCTTGAAATTTAGCACTTGTAAAAAGATATTCGCTTATGAAATAAAAACACATTCTAAACAGTCTTTTGCCATTCTAATGCCATTATCTGCATTGTAGGGCTATTTAGACTGTCTTAGTAAGGTTGCTGGCTTGAAATTTAGCACTTGTAAAAAGATATTCGCTTATGAAATAAAAACACATTCTAAACAGTCTTTTGCCATTCTAATGCCATTATCTGCATTGTAGGGCTATAGTAAGGTTGCAGGCTTGAAATTTAGCACTTGTAAAAAGATATTCGCTTATGAAATAAAAACACATTCTAAACAGGCTTTTGCCATTCTAATGCCATTATCTGCATTGTAGGGCTATAGTAAGGTTGCAGGCTTGAAATTTAGCACTTGTAAAAAGATATTCGCTTATGAAATAAAAACACATTCTAAACAGTCTTTTGCCATTCTAATGCCATTATCTGCATTGTAGGGCTATTTAGACTGTCTTAGTAAGGTTGCTGGCTTGAAATTTAGCACTTGTAAAAAGATATTCGCTTATGAAATAAAAACACATTCTAAACAGTCTTTTGCCATTCTAATGCCATTATCTGCATTGAAGGGCTATTTAGACTGTCTTAGTAAGGTTGCTGGCTTGAAATTTAGCACTTGTAAAAAGATATTCGCTTATGAAATAAAAACACATTCTAAACAGTCTTTTGCCATTCTAATGCCATTATCTGCATTGTAGGGCTATAGTAAGGTTGCAGGCTTGAAATTTAGCACTTGTAAAAAGATATTCGCTTATGAAATAAAAACACATTCTAAACAGTCTTTTGCCATTCTAATGCCATTATCTGCATTGTAGGGCTATTTAGACTGTCTTAGTAAGGTTGCTGGCTTGAAATTTAGCACTTGTAAAAAGATATTCGCTTATGAAATAAAAACACATTCTAAACAGTCTTTTGCCATTCTAATGCCATTATCTGCATTGTAGGGCTATAGTAAGGTTGCAGGCTTGAAATTTAGCACTTGTAAAAAGATATTCGCTTATGAAATAAAAACACATTCTAAACAGTGTTTTGCCATTCTAATGCCATTATCTGCATTGTAGGGCTATTTAGACTGTCTTAGTAAGGTTGCTGGCTTGAAATTTAGCACTTGTAAAAAGATATTCGCTTATGAAATAAAAACACATTCTAAACAGTCTTTTGCCATTCTAATGCCATTATCTGCATTGTAGGGCTATTTAGACTGTCTTAGTAAGGTTGCTGGCTTGAAATTTAGCACTTGTAAAAAGATATTCGCTTATGAAATAAAAACACATTCTAAACAGTGTTTTGCCATTCTAATGCCATTATCTGCATTGTAGGGCTATAGTAAGGTTGCTGGCTTGAAATTTAGCACTTGTAAAAAGATATTCGCTTATGAAATAAAAACACATTCTAAACAGTCTTTTGCCATTCTAATGCCATTATCTGCATTGTAGGGCTATTTAGACTGTCTTAGTAAGGTTGCTGGCTTGAAATTTAGCACTTGTAAAAAGATATTCGCTTATGAAATAAAAACACATTCTAAACAGTCTTTTGCCATTCTAATGCCATTATCTGCATTGAAGGGCTATTTAGACTGTCTTAGTAAGGTTGCTGGCTTGAAATTTAGCACTTGTAAAAAGATATTCGCTTATGAAATAAAAACACATTCTAAACAGTCTTTTGCCATTCTAATGCCATTATCTGCATTGTAGGGCTATAGTAAGGTTGCAGGCTTGAAATTTAGCACTTGTAAAAAGATATTCGCTTATGAAATAAAAACACATTCTAAACAGTCTTTTGCCATTCTAATGCCATTATCTGCATTGTAGGGCTATTTAGACTGTCTTAGTAAGGTTGCTGGCTTGAAATTTAGCACTTGTAAAAAGATATTCGCTTATGAAATAAAAACACATTCTAAACAGTCTTTTGCCATTCTAATGCCATTATCTGCATTGTAGGGCTATAGTAAGGTTGCAGGCTTGAAATTTAGCACTTGTAAAAAGATATTCGCTTATGAAATAAAAACACATTCTAAACAGTGTTTTGCCATTCTAATGCCATTATCTGCATTGTAGGGCTATTTAGACTGTCTTAGTAAGGTTGCAGGCTTGAAATTTAGCACTTGTAAAAAGATATTCGCTTATGAAATAAAAACACATTCTAAACAGTCTTTTGCCATTCTAATGCCATTGTCTGCATTGTAGGGCTATTTAGACTGTCTTAGTAAGGTTGCTGGCTTGAAATTTAGCACTTGTAAAAAGATATTCGCTTATGAAATAAAAACACATTCTAAACAGTGTTTTGCCATTCTAATGCCATTATCTGCATTGTAGGGCTATAGTAAGGTTGCAGGCTTGAAATTTAGCACTTGTAAAAAGATATTCGCTTATGAAATAAAAACACATTCTAAACAGTCTTTTGCCATTCTAATGCCATTATCTGCATTGAAGGGCTATTTAGACTGTCTTAGTAAGGTTGCAGGCTTGAAATTTAGCACTTGTAAAAAGATATTCGCTTATGAAATAAAAACACATTCTAAACAGTCTTTTGCCATTATAATGCCATTATCTGCATTGTAGGGCTATAGTAAGGTTGCAGGCTTGAAATTTAGCACTTGTAAAAAGATATTCGCTTATGAAATAAAAACACATTCTAAACAGTCTTTTGCCATTCTAATGCCATTATCTGCATTGTAGGGCTATTTAGACTGTCTTAGTAAGGTTGCTGGCTTGAAATTTAGCACTTGTAAAAAGATATTCGCTTATGAAATAAAAACACATTCTAAACAGTCTTTTGCCATTCTAATGCCATTATCTGCATTGTAGGGCTATTTAGACTGTCTTAGTAAGGTTGCTGGCTTGAAATTTAGCACTTGTAAAAAGATATTCGCTTATGAAATAAAAACACATTCTAAACAGTCTTTTGCCATTCTAATGCCATTATCTGCATTGTAGGGCTATAGTAAGGTTGCAGGCTTGAAATTTAGCACTTGTAAAAAGATATTCGCTTATGAAATAAAAACACATTCTAAACAGTCTTTTGCCATTCTAATGCCATTATCTGCATTGTAGGGCTATTTAGACTGTCTTAGTAAGGTTGCTGGCTTGAAATTTAGCACTTGTAAAAAGATATTCGCTTATGAAATAAAAACACATTCTAAACAGTCTTTTGCCATTCTAATGCCATTATCTGCATTGTAGGGCTATTTAGACTGTCTTAGTAAGGTTGCTGGCTTGAAATTTAGCACTTGTAAAAAGATATTCGCTTATGAAATAAAAACACATTCTAAACAGTCTTTTGCCATTCTAATGCCATTATCTGCATTGTAGGGCTATAGTAAGGTTGCAGGCTTGAAATTTAGCACTTGTAAAAAGATATTCGCTTATGAAATAAAAACACATTCTAAACAGTCTTTTGCCATTCTAATGCCATTATCTGCATTGTAGGGCTATTTAGACTGTCTTAGTAAGGTTGCTGGCTTGAAATTTAGCACTTGTAAAAAGATATTCGCTTATGAAATAAAAACACATTCTAAACAGTCTTTTGCCATTCTAATGCCATTATCTGCATTGTAGGGCTATAGTAAGGTTGCAGGCTTGAAATTTAGCACTTGTAAAAAGATATTCGCTTATGAAATAAAAACACATTCTAAACAGTCTTTTGCCATTCTAATGCCATTATCTGCATTGTAGGGCTATAGTAAGGTTGCAGGCTTGAAATTTAGCACTTGTAAAAAGATATTCGCTTATGAAATAAAAACACATTCTAAACAGTCTTTTGCCATTCTAATGCCATTATCTGCATTGTAGGGCTATTTAGACTGTCTTAGTAAGGTTGCTGGCTTGAAATTTAGCACTTGTAAAAAGATATTCGCTTATGAAATAAAAACACATTCTAAACAGTCTTTTGCCATTCTAATGCCATTATCTGCATTGTAGGGCTATTTAGACTGTCTTAGTAAGGTTGCTGGCTTGAAATTTAGCACTTGTAAAAAGATATTCGCTTATGAAATAAAAACACATTCTAAACAGTCTTTTGCCATTCTAATGCCATTATCTGCATTGTAGGGCTATTTAGACTGTCTTAGTAAGGTTGCTGGCTTGAAATTTAGCACTTGCAAAAAGATATTCGCTTATGAAATAAAAACACATTCTAAACAGTCTTTTGCCATTCTAATGCCATTATCTGCATTGTAGGGCTATAGTAAGGTTGCAGGCTTGAAATTTAGCACTTGTAAAAAGATATTCGCTTATGAAATAAAAACACATTCTAAACAGTCTTTTGCCATTCTAATGCCATTGTCTGCATTGTAGGGCTATAGTAAGGTTGCAGGCTTGAAATTTAGCACTTGTAAAAAGATATTCGCTTATGAAATAAAAACACATTCTAAACAGTGTTTTGCCATTCTAATGCCATTATCTGCATTGTAGGGCTATTTAGACTGTCTTAGTAAGGTTGCTGGCTTGAAATTTAGCACTTGTAAAAAGATATTCGCTTATGAAATAAAAACACATTCTAAACAGTCTTTTGCCATTCTAATGCCATTATCTGCATTGTAGGGCTATTTAGACTGTCTTAGTAAGGTTGCTGGCTTGAAATTTAGCACTTGTAAAAAGATATTCGCTTATGAAATAAAAACACATTCTAAACAGTCTTTTGCCATTCTAATGCCATTATCTGCATTGTAGGGCTATTTAGACTGTCTTAGTAAGGTTGCTGGCTTGAAATTTAGCACTTGTAAAAAGATATTCGCTTATGAAATAAAAACACATTCTAAACAGTCTTTTGCCATTCTAATGCCATTATCTGCATTGTAGGGCTATAGTAAGGTTGCAGGCTTGAAATTTAGCACTTGTAAAAAGATATTCGCTTATGAAATAAAAACACATTCTAAACAGTCTTTTGCCATTCTAATGCCATTATCTGCATTGTAGGGCTATAGTAAGGTTGCAGGCTTGAAATTTAGCACTTGTAAAAAGATATTCGCTTATGAAATAAAAACACATTCTAAACAGTCTTTTGCCATTCTAATGCCATTATCTGCATTGTAGGGCTATAGTAAGGTTGCAGGCTTGAAATTTAGCACTTGTAAAAAGATATTCGCTTATGAAATAAAAACACATTCTAAACAGTCTTTTGCCATTCTAATGCCATTATCTGCATTGTAGGGCTATTTAGACTGTCTTAGTAAGGTTGCTGGCTTGAAATTTAGCACTTGTAAAAAGATATTCGCTTATGAAATAAAAACACATTCTAAACAGTCTTTTGCCATTCTAATGCCATTATCTGCATTGAAGGGCTATTTAGACTGTCTTAGTAAGGTTGCTGGCTTGAAATTTAGCACTTGTAAAAAGATATTCGCTTATGAAATAAAAACACATTCTAAACAGTCTTTTGCCATTCTAATGCCATTATCTGCATTGAAGGGCTATTTAGACTGTCTTAGTAAGGTTGCTGGCTTGAAATTTAGCACTTGTAAAAAGATATTCGCTTATGAAATAAAAACACATTCTAAACAGTCTTTTGCCATTCTAATGCCATTATCTGCATTGTAGGGCTATTTAGACTGTCTTAGTAAGGTTGCTGGCTTGAAATTTAGCACTTGTAAAAAGATATTCGCTTATGAAATAAAAACACATTCTAAACAGTCTTTTGCCATTCTAATGCCATTATCTGCATTGAAGGGCTATTTAGACTGTCTTAGTAAGGTTGCTGGCTTGAAATTTAGCACTTGTAAAAAGATATTCGCTTATGAAATAAAAACACATTCTAAACAGTGTTTTGCCATTCTAATGCCATTATCTGCATTGTAGGGCTATTTAGACTGTCTTAGTAAGGTTGCTGGCTTGAAATTTAGCACTTGTAAAAAGATATTCGCTTATGAAATAAAAACACATTCTAAACAGTCTTTTGCCATTCTAATGCCATTATCTGCATTGTAGGGCTATTTAGACTGTCTTAGTAAGGTTGCTGGCTTGAAATTTAGCACTTGTAAAAAGATATTCGCTTATGAAATAAAAACACATTCTAAACAGACTTTTGCCATTCTAATGCCATTATCTGCATTGTAGGGCTAGTTAGACTGTCTTAGTAAGGTTGCTGGCTTGAAATTTAGCACTTGTAAAAAGATATTCGCTTATGAAATAAAAACACATTCTAAACAGTGTTTTGCCATTCTAATGCCATTATCTGCATTGTAGGGCTATTTAGACTGTCTTAGTAAGGTTGCTGGCTTGAAATTTAGCACTTGTAAAAAGATATTCGCTTATGAAATAAAAACACATTCTAAACAGTGTTTTGCCATTCTAATGCCATTATCTGCATTGTAGGGCTATTTAGACTGTCTTAGTAAGGTTGCTGGCTTGAAATTTAGCACTTGTAAAAAGATATTCGCTTATGAAATAAAAACACATTCTAAACAGTCTTTTGCCATTCTAATGCCATTATCTGCATTGTAGGGCTATTTAGACTGTCTTAGTAAGGTTGCTGGCTTGAAATTTAGCACTTGTAAAAAGATATTCGCTTATGAAATAAAAACACATTCTAAACAGTCTTTTGCCATTCTAATGCCATTATCTGCATTGTAGGGCTATAGTAAGGTTGCAGGCTTGAAATTTAGCACTTGTAAAAAGATATTCGCTTATGAAATAAAAACACATTCTAAACAGTCTTTTGCCATTCTAATGCCATTATCTGCATTGTAGGGCTATAGTAAGGTTGCAGGCTTGAAATTTAGCACTTGTAAAAAGATATTCGCTTATGAAATAAAAACACATTCTAAACAGTCTTTTGCCATTCTAATGCCATTATCTGCATTGTAGGGCTATAGTAAGGTTGCAGGCTTGAAATTTAGCACTTGTAAAAAGATATTCGCTTATGAAATAAAAACACATTCTAAACAGTCTTTTGCCATTCTAATGCCATTATCTGCATTGTAGGGCTATTTAGACTGTCTTAGTAAGGTTGCTGGCTTGAAATTTAGCACTTGTAAAAAGATATTCGCTTATGAAATAAAAACACATTCTAAACAGTCTTTTGCCATTCTAATGCCATTATCTGCATTGAAGGGCTATTTAGACTGTCTTAGTAAGGTTGCTGGCTTGAAATTTAGCACTTGTAAAAAGATATTCGCTTATGAAATAAAAACACATTCTAAACAGTCTTTTGCCATTCTAATGCCATTATCTGCATTGAAGGGCTATTTAGACTGTCTTAGTAAGGTTGCTGGCTTGAAATTTAGCACTTGTAAAAAGATATTCGCTTATGAAATAAAAACACATTCTAAACAGTCTTTTGCCATTCTAATGCCATTATCTGCATTGTAGGGCTATTTAGACTGTCTTAGTAAGGTTGCTGGCTTGAAATTTAGCACTTGTAAAAAGATATTCGCTTATGAAATAAAAACACATTCTAAACAGTCTTTTGCCATTCTAATGCCATTATCTGCATTGAAGGGCTATTTAGACTGTCTTAGTAAGGTTGCTGGCTTGAAATTTAGCACTTGTAAAAAGATATTCGCTTATGAAATAAAAACACATTCTAAACAGTGTTTTGCCATTCTAATGCCATTATCTGCATTGTAGGGCTATTTAGACTGTCTTAGTAAGGTTGCTGGCTTGAAATTTAGCACTTGTAAAAAGATATTCGCTTATGAAATAAAAACACATTCTAAACAGTCTTTTGCCATTCTAATGCCATTATCTGCATTGTAGGGCTATTTAGACTGTCTTAGTAAGGTTGCTGGCTTGAAATTTAGCACTTGTAAAAAGATATTCGCTTATGAAATAAAAACACATTCTAAACAGACTTTTGCCATTCTAATGCCATTATCTGCATTGTAGGGCTATTTAGACTGTCTTAGTAAGGTTGCTGGCTTGAAATTTAGCACTTGTAAAAAGATATTCGCTTATGAAATAAAAACACATTCTAAACAGTCTTTTGCCATTCTAATGCCATTATCTGCATTGTAGGGCTATTTAGACTGTCTTAGTAAGGTTGCTGGCTTGAAATTTAGCACTTGTAAAAAGATATTCGCTTATGAAATAAAAACACATTCTAAACAGTCTTTTGCCATTCTAATGCCATTATCTGCATTGTAGGGCTATTTAGACTGTCTTAGTAAGGTTGCTGGCTTGAAATTTAGCACTTGTAAAAAGATATTCGCTTATGAAATAAAAACACATTCTAAACAGTCTTTTGCCATTCTAATGCCATTATCTGCATTGTAGGGCTATTTAGACTGTCTTAGTAAGGTTGCTGGCTTGAAATTTAGCACTTGTAAAAAGATATTCGCTTATGAAATAAAAACACATTCTAAACAGTGTTTTGCCATTCTAATGCCATTATCTGCATTGTAGGGCTATTTAGACTGTCTTAGTAAGGTTGCTGGCTTGAAATTTAGCACTTGTAAAAAGATATTCGCTTATGAAATAAAAACACATTCTAAACAGTCTTTTGCCATTCTAATGCCATTATCTGCATTGTAGGGCTATTTAGACTGTCTTAGTAAGGTTGCTGGCTTGAAATTTAGCACTTGTAAAAAGATATTCGCTTATGAAATAAAAACACATTCTAAACAGTCTTTTGCCATTCTAATGCCATTATCTGCATTGTAGGGCTATAGTAAGGTTGCAGGCTTGAAATTTAGCACTTGTAAAAAGATATTCGCTTATGAAATAAAAACACATTCTAAACAGTCTTTTGCCATTCTAATGCCATTATCTGCATTGTAGGGCTATTTAGACTGTCTTAGTAAGGTTGCTGGCTTGAAATTTAGCACTTGTAAAAAGATATTCGCTTATGAAATAAAAACACATTCTAAACAGTCTTTTGCCATTCTAATGCCATTATCTGCATTGTAGGGCTATAGTAAGGTTGCAGGCTTGAAATTTAGCACTTGTAAAAAGATATTCGCTTATGAAATAAAAACACATTCTAAACAGTCTTTTGCCATTCTAATGCCATTATCTGCATTGTAGGGCTATAGTAAGGTTGCAGGCTTGAAATTTAGCACTTGTAAAAAGATATTCGCTTATGAAATAAAAACACATTCTAAACAGTCTTTTGCCATTCTAATGCCATTATCTGCATTGTAGGGCTATAGTAAGGTTGCAGGCTTGAAATTTAGCACTTGTAAAAAGATATTCGCTTATGAAATAAAAACACATTCTAAACAGTCTTTTGCCATTCTAATGCCATTATCTGCATTGTAGGGCTATTTAGACTGTCTTAGTAAGGTTGCTGGCTTGAAATTTAGCACTTGTAAAAAGATATTCGCTTATGAAATAAAAACACATTCTAAACAGTCTTTTGCCATTCTAATGCCATTATCTGCATTGAAGGGCTATTTAGACTGTCTTAGTAAGGTTGCTGGCTTGAAATTTAGCACTTGTAAAAAGATATTCGCTTATGAAATAAAAACACATTCTAAACAGTCTTTTGCCATTCTAATGCCATTATCTGCATTGAAGGGCTATTTAGACTGTCTTAGTAAGGTTGCTGGCTTGAAATTTAGCACTTGTAAAAAGATATTCGCTTATGAAATAAAAACACATTCTAAACAGTCTTTTGCCATTCTAATGCCATTATCTGCATTGTAGGGCTATTTAGACTGTCTTAGTAAGGTTGCTGGCTTGAAATTTAGCACTTGTAAAAAGATATTCGCTTATGAAATAAAAACACATTCTAAACAGTCTTTTGCCATTCTAATGCCATTATCTGCATTGAAGGGCTATTTAGACTGTCTTAGTAAGGTTGCTGGCTTGAAATTTAGCACTTGTAAAAAGATATTCGCTTATGAAATAAAAACACATTCTAAACAGTCTTTTGCCATTCTAATGCCATTATCTGCATTGTAGGGCTATTTAGACTGTCTTAGTAAGGTTGCTGGCTTGAAATTTAGCACTTGTAAAAAGATATTCGCTTATGAAATAAAAACACATTCTAAACAGTCTTTTGCCATTCTAATGCCATTATCTGCATTGTAGGGCTATTTAGACTGTCTTAGTAAGGTTGCTGGCTTGAAATTTAGCACTTGTAAAAAGATATTCGCTTATGAAATAAAAACACATTCTAAACAGTCTTTTGCCATTCTAATGCCATTATCTGCATTGTAGGGCTATAGTAAGGTTGCAGGCTTGAAATTTAGCACTTGTAAAAAGATATTCGCTTATGAAATAAAAACACATTCTAAACAGTCTTTTGCCATTCTAATGCCATTATCTGCATTGTAGGGCTATAGTAAGGTTGCAGGCTTGAAATTTAGCACTTGTAAAAAGATATTCGCTTATGAAATAAAAACACATTCTAAACAGTCTTTTGCCATTCTAATGCCATTATCTGCATTGTAGGGCTATAGTAAGGTTGCAGGCTTGAAATTTAGCACTTGTAAAAAGATATTCGCTTATGAAATAAAAACACATTCTAAACAGTCTTTTGCCATTCTAATGCCATTATCTGCATTGTAGGGCTATTTAGACTGTCTTAGTAAGGTTGCTGGCTTGAAATTTAGCACTTGTAAAAAGATATTCGCTTATGAAATAAAAACACATTCTAAACAGTCTTTTGCCATTCTAATGCCATTATCTGCATTGAAGGGCTATTTAGACTGTCTTAGTAAGGTTGCTGGCTTGAAATTTAGCACTTGTAAAAAGATATTCGCTTATGAAATAAAAACACATTCTAAACAGTCTTTTGCCATTCTAATGCCATTATCTGCATTGAAGGGCTATTTAGACTGTCTTAGTAAGGTTGCTGGCTTGAAATTTAGCACTTGTAAAAAGATATTCGCTTATGAAATAAAAACACATTCTAAACAGTCTTTTGCCATTCTAATGCCATTATCTGCATTGTAGGGCTATTTAGACTGTCTTAGTAAGGTTGCTGGCTTGAAATTTAGCACTTGTAAAAAGATATTCGCTTATGAAATAAAAACACATTCTAAACAGTCTTTTGCCATTCTAATGCCATTATCTGCATTGAAGGGCTATTTAGACTGTCTTAGTAAGGTTGCTGGCTTGAAATTTAGCACTTGTAAAAAGATATTCGCTTATGAAATAAAAACACATTCTAAACAGTGTTTTGCCATTCTAATGCCATTATCTGCATTGTAGGGCTATTTAGACTGTCTTAGTAAGGTTGCTGGCTTGAAATTTAGCACTTGTAAAAAGATATTCGCTTATGAAATAAAAACACATTCTAAACAGTCTTTTGCCATTCTAATGCCATTATCTGCATTGTAGGGCTATTTAGACTGTCTTAGTAAGGTTGCTGGCTTGAAATTTAGCACTTGTAAAAAGATATTCGCTTATGAAATAAAAACACATTCTAAACAGACTTTTGCCATTCTAATGCCATTATCTGCATTGTAGGGCTATTTAGACTGTCTTAGTAAGGTTGCTGGCTTGAAATTTAGCACTTGTAAAAAGATATTCGCTTATGAAATAAAAACACATTCTAAACAGTCTTTTGCCATTCTAATGCCATTATCTGCATTGTAGGGCTATTTAGACTGTCTTAGTAAGGTTGCTGGCTTGAAATTTAGCACTTGTAAAAAGATATTCGCTTATGAAATAAAAACACATTCTAAACAGTCTTTTGCCATTCTAATGCCATTATCTGCATTGTAGGGCTATTTAGACTGTCTTAGTAAGGTTGCTGGCTTGAAATTTAGCACTTGTAAAAAGATATTCGCTTATGAAATAAAAACACATTCTAAACAGTGTTTTGCCATTCTAATGCCATTATCTGCATTGTAGGGCTATTTAGACTGTCTTAGTAAGGTTGCTGGCTTGAAATTTAGCACTTGTAAAAAGATATTCGCTTATGAAATAAAAACACATTCTAAACAGTCTTTTGCCATTCTAATGCCATTATCTGCATTGTAGGGCTATTTAGACTGTCTTAGTAAGGTTGCTGGCTTGAAATTTAGCACTTGTAAAAAGATATTCGCTTATGAAATAAAAACACATTCTAAACAGTCTTTTGCCATTCTAATGCCATTATCTGCATTGTAGGGCTATAGTAAGGTTGCAGGCTTGAAATTTAGCACTTGTAAAAAGATATTCGCTTATGAAATAAAAACACATTCTAAACAGTCTTTTGCCATTCTAATGCCATTATCTGCATTGTAGGGCTATTTAGACTGTCTTAGTAAGGTTGCTGGCTTGAAATTTAGCACTTGTAAAAAGATATTCGCTTATGAAATAAAAACACATTCTAAACAGTCTTTTGCCATTCTAATGCCATTATCTGCATTGTAGGGCTATAGTAAGGTTGCAGGCTTGAAATTTAGCACTTGTAAAAAGATATTCGCTTATGAAATAAAAACACATTCTAAACAGTCTTTTGCCATTCTAATGCCATTATCTGCATTGTAGGGCTATAGTAAGGTTGCAGGCTTGAAATTTAGCACTTGTAAAAAGATATTCGCTTATGAAATAAAAACACATTCTAAACAGTCTTTTGCCATTCTAATGCCATTATCTGCATTGTAGGGCTATAGTAAGGTTGCAGGCTTGAAATTTAGCACTTGTAAAAAGATATTCGCTTATGAAATAAAAACACATTCTAAACAGTCTTTTGCCATTCTAATGCCATTATCTGCATTGTAGGGCTATTTAGACTGTCTTAGTAAGGTTGCTGGCTTGAAATTTAGCACTTGTAAAAAGATATTCGCTTATGAAATAAAAACACATTCTAAACAGTCTTTTGCCATTCTAATGCCATTATCTGCATTGAAGGGCTATTTAGACTGTCTTAGTAAGGTTGCTGGCTTGAAATTTAGCACTTGTAAAAAGATATTCGCTTATGAAATAAAAACACATTCTAAACAGTCTTTTGCCATTCTAATGCCATTATCTGCATTGAAGGGCTATTTAGACTGTCTTAGTAAGGTTGCTGGCTTGAAATTTAGCACTTGTAAAAAGATATTCGCTTATGAAATAAAAACACATTCTAAACAGTCTTTTGCCATTCTAATGCCATTATCTGCATTGTAGGGCTATTTAGACTGTCTTAGTAAGGTTGCTGGCTTGAAATTTAGCACTTGTAAAAAGATATTCGCTTATGAAATAAAAACACATTCTAAACAGTCTTTTGCCATTCTAATGCCATTATCTGCATTGAAGGGCTATTTAGACTGTCTTAGTAAGGTTGCTGGCTTGAAATTTAGCACTTGTAAAAAGATATTCGCTTATGAAATAAAAACACATTCTAAACAGTGTTTTGCCATTCTAATGCCATTATCTGCATTGTAGGGCTATTTAGACTGTCTTAGTAAGGTTGCTGGCTTGAAATTTAGCACTTGTAAAAAGATATTCGCTTATGAAATAAAAACACATTCTAAACAGTCTTTTGCCATTCTAATGCCATTATCTGCATTGTAGGGCTATTTAGACTGTCTTAGTAAGGTTGCTGGCTTGAAATTTAGCACTTGTAAAAAGATATTCGCTTATGAAATAAAAACACATTCTAAACAGACTTTTGCCATTCTAATGCCATTATCTGCATTGTAGGGCTATTTAGACTGTCTTAGTAAGGTTGCTGGCTTGAAATTTAGCACTTGTAAAAAGATATTCGCTTATGAAATAAAAACACATTCTAAACAGTCTTTTGCCATTCTAATGCCATTATCTGCATTGTAGGGCTATTTAGACTGTCTTAGTAAGGTTGCTGGCTTGAAATTTAGCACTTGTAAAAAGATATTCGCTTATGAAATAAAAACACATTCTAAACAGTCTTTTGCCATTCTAATGCCATTATCTGCATTGTAGGGCTATTTAGACTGTCTTAGTAAGGTTGCTGGCTTGAAATTTAGCACTTGTAAAAAGATATTCGCTTATGAAATAAAAACACATTCTAAACAGTCTTTTGCCATTCTAATGCCATTATCTGCATTGTAGGGCTATTTAGACTGTCTTAGTAAGGTTGCTGGCTTGAAATTTAGCACTTGTAAAAAGATATTCGCTTATGAAATAAAAACACATTCTAAACAGTCTTTTGCCATTCTAATGCCATTATCTGCATTGAAGGGCTATTTAGACTGTCTTAGTAAGGTTGCTGGCTTGAAATTTAGCACTTGTAAAAAGATATTCGCTTATGAAATAAAAACACATTCTAAACAGTCTTTTGCCATTCTAATGCCATTATCTGCATTGTAGGGCTATTTAGACTGTCTTAGTAAGGTTGCTGACTTGAAATTTAGCACTTGTAAAAAGATATTCGCTTATGAAATAAAAACACATTCTAAACAGTCTTTTGCCATTCTAATGCCATTATCTGCATTGTAGGGCTATTTAGACTGTCTTAGTAAGGTTGCTGGCTTGAAATTTAGCACTTGTAAAAAGATATTCGCTTATGAAATAAAAACACATTCTAAACAGTCTTTTGCCATTCTAATGCCATTATCTGCATTGAAGGGCTATTTAGACTGTCTTAGTAAGGTTGCTGGCTTGAAATTTAGCACTTGTAAAAAGATATTCGCTTATGAAATAAAAACACATTCTAAACAGTCTTTTGCCATTCTAATGCCATTATCTGCATTGTAGGGCTATTTAGACTGTCTTAGTAAGGTTGCTGACTTGAAATTTAGCACTTGTAAAAAGATATTCGCTTATGAAATAAAAACACATTCTAAACAGTCTTTTGCCATTCTAATGCCATTATCTGCATTGTAGGGCTATAGTAAGGTTGCAGGCTTGAAATTTAGCACTTGTAAAAAGATATTCGCTTATGAAATAAAAACACATTCTAAACAGTCTTTTGCCATTCTAATGCCATTATCTGCATAGTAGGGCTATAGTAAGGTTGCAGGCTTGAAATTTAGCACTTGTAAAAAGACATTCGCTTATGAAATAAAAACACATTCTAAACAGTCTTTTGCCATTCTAATGCCATTATCTGCATTGAAGGGCTATTTAGACTGTCTTAGTAAGGTTGCTGGCTTGAAATTTAGCACTTGTAAAAAGATATTCGCTTATGAAATAAAAACACATTCTAAACAGTCTTTTGCCATTCTAATGCCATTATCTGCATTGTAGGGCTATTTAGACTGTCTTAGTAAGGTTGCTGGCTTGAAATTTAGCACTTGTAAAAAGATATTCGCTTATGAAATAAAAACACATTCTAAACAGTCTTTTGCCATTCTAATGCCATTATCTGCATTGAAGGGCTATTTAGACCTTAGTAAGGTTGCTGGCTTGAAATTTAGCACTTGTAAAAAGATATTCGCTTATGAAATAAAAACACATTCTAAACAGTCTTTTGCCATTATAATGCCATTATCTGCATTGTAGGGCTATTTAGACTGTCTTAGTAAGGTTGCTGGCTTGAAATTTAGCACTTGTAAAAAGATATTCGCTTATGAAATAAAAACACATTCTAAACAGTCTTTTGCCATTCTAATGCCATTATCTGCATTGTAGGGCTATTTAGACTGTCTTAGTAAGGTTGCTGGCTTGAAATGTAGCACTTGTAAAAAGATATTCGCTTATGAAATAAAAACACATTCTAAACAGTCTTTTGCCATTCTAATGCCATTATCTGCATTGTAGGGCTATTTAGACTGTCTTAGTAAGGTTGCTGGCTTGAAATTTAGCACTTGTAAAAAGATATTCGCTTATGAAATAAAAACACATTCTAAACAGTCTTTTGCCATTCTAATGCCATTATCTGCATTGTAGGGCTATTTAGACTGTTTAGTAAGGTTGCTGGCTTGAAATTTAGCACTTGTAAAAAGATATTCGCTTATGAAATAAAAACACATTCTAAACAGTCTTTTGCCATTCTAATGCCATTATCTGCATTGTAGGGCTATTTAGACTGTCTTAGTAAGGTTGCTGGCTTGAAATTTAGCACTTGTAAAAAGATATTCGCTTATGAAATAAAAACACATTCTAAACAGTCTTTTGCCATTCTAATGCCATTATCTGCATTGAAGGGCTATTTAGACTGTCTTAGTAAGGTTGCTGGCTTGAAATTTAGCACTTGTAAAAAGATATTCGCTTATGAAATAAAAACACATTCTAAACAGTCTTTTGCCATTCTAATGCCATTATCTGCATTGTAGGGCTATTTAGACTGTCTTAGTAAGGTTGCTGGCTTGAAATTTAGCACTTGTAAAAAGATATTCGCTTATGAAATAAAAACACATTCTAAACAGTCTTTTGCCATTCTAATGCCATTATCTGCATTGTAGGGCTATTTAGACTGTCTTAGTAAGGTTGCTGGCTTGAAATTTAGCACTTGTAAAAAGATATTCGCTTATGAAATAAAAACACATTCTAAACAGTCTTTTGCCATTCTAATGCCATTATCTGCATTGTAGGGCTATAGTAAGGTTGCAGGCTTGAAATTTAGCACTTGTAAAAAGATATTCGCTTATGAAATAAAAACACATTCTAAACAGTCTTTTGCCATTCTAATGCCATTATCTGCATTGTAGGGCTATAGTAAGGTTGCAGGCTTGAAATTTAGCACTTGTAAAAAGATATTCGCTTATGAAATAAAAACACATTCTAAACAGTCTTTTGCCATTCTAATGCCATTATCTGCATTGTAGGGCTATTTAGACTGTCTTAGTAAGGTTGCTGGCTTGAAATTTAGCACTTGTAAAAAGATATTCGCTTATGAAATAAAAACACATTCTAAACAGTCTTTTGCCATTCTAATGCCATTATCTGCATTGAAGGGCTATTTAGACTGTCTTAGTAAGGTTGCTGGCTTGAAATTTAGCACTTGTAAAAAGATATTCGCTTATGAAATAAAAACACATTCTAAACAGTATTTTGCCATTCTAATGCCATTATCTGCATTGTAGGGCTATTTAGACTGTCTTAGTAAGGTTGCTGACTTGAAATTTAGCACTTGTAAAAAGATATTCGCTTATGAAATAAAAACACATTCTAAACAGTCTTTTGCCATTCTAATGCCATTATCTGCATTGTAGGGCTATAGTAAGGTTGCAGGCTTGAAATTTAGCACTTGTAAAAAGATATTCGCTTATGAAATAAAAACACATTCTAAACAGTCTTTTGCCATTCTAATGCCATTATCTGCATAGTAGGGCTATAGTAAGGTTGCAGGCTTGAAATTTAGCACTTGTAAAAAGACATTCGCTTATGAAATAAAAACACATTCTAAACAGTCTTTTGCCATTCTAATGCCATTATCTGCATTGAAGGGCTATTTAGACTGTCTTAGTAAGGTTGCTGGCTTGAAATTTAGCACTTGTAAAAAGATATTCGCTTATGAAATAAAAACACATTCTAAACAGTCTTTTGCCATTCTAATGCCATTATCTGCATTGTAGGGCTATTTAGACTGTCTTAGTAAGGTTGCTGGCTTGAAATTTAGCACTTGTAAAAAGATATTCGCTTATGAAATAAAAACACATTCTAAACAGTCTTTTGCCATTCTAATGCCATTATCTGCATTGAAGGGCTATTTAGACTGTCTTAGTAAGGTTGCTGGCTTGAAATTTAGCACTTGTAAAAAGATATTCGCTTATGAAATAAAAACACATTCTAAACAGTCTTTTGCCATTATAATGCCATTATCTGCATTGTAGGGCTATTTAGACTGTCTTAGGTTGCTGGCTTGAAATTTAGCACTTGTAAAAAGATATTCGCTTATGAAATAAAAACACATTCTAAACAGTCTTTTGCCATTCTAATGCCATTATCTGCATTGTAGGGCTATTTAGACTGTCTTAGTAAGGTTGCTGGCTTGAAATGTAGCACTTGTAAAAAGATATTCGCTTATGAAATAAAAACACATTCTAAACAGTCTTTTGCCATTCTAATGCCATTATCTGCATTGTAGGGCTATTTAGACTGTCTTAGTAAGGTTGCTGGCTTGAAATTTAGCACTTGTAAAAAGATATTCGCTTATGAAATAAAAACACATTCTAAACAGTCTTTTGCCATTCTAATGCCATTATCTGCATTGTAGGGCTATTTAGACTGTCTTAGTAAGGTTGCTGGCTTGAAATTTAGCACTTGTAAAAAGATATTCGCTTATGAAATAAAAACACATTCTAAACAGTCTTTTGCCATTCTAATGCCATTATCTGCATTGTAGGGCTATTTAGACTGTCTTAGTAAGGTTGCTGGCTTGAAATTTAGCACTTGTAAAAAGATATTCGCTTATGAAATAAAAACACATTCTAAACAGTCTTTTGCCATTCTAATGCCATTATCTGCATTGAAGGGCTATTTAGACTGTCTTAGTAAGGTTGCTGGCTTGAAATTTAGCACTTGTAAAAAGATATTCGCTTATGAAATAAAAACACATTCTAAACAGTCTTTTGCCATTCTAATGCCATTATCTGCATTGTAGGGCTATTTAGACTGTCTTAGTAAGGTTGCTGGCTTGAAATTTAGCACTTGTAAAAAGATATTCGCTTATGAAATAAAAACACATTCTAAACAGTCTTTTGCCATTCTAATGCCATTATCTGCATTGTAGGGCTATTTAGACTGTCTTAGTAAGGTTGCTGGCTTGAAATTTAGCACTTGTAAAAAGATATTCGCTTATGAAATAAAAACACATTCTAAACAGTCTTTTGCCATTCTAATGCCATTATCTGCATTGTAGGGCTATAGTAAGGTTGCAGGCTTGAAATTTAGCACTTGTAAAAAGATATTCGCTTATGAAATAAAAACACATTCTAAACAGTCTTTTGCCATTCTAATGCCATTATCTGCATTGTAGGGCTATAGTAAGGTTGCAGGCTTGAAATTTAGCACTTGTAAAAAGATATTCGCTTATGAAATAAAAACACATTCTAAACAGTCTTTTGCCATTCTAATGCCATTATCTGCATTGTAGGGCTATTTAGACTGTCTTAGTAAGGTTGCTGGCTTGAAATTTAGCACTTGTAAAAAGATATTCGCTTATGAAATAAAAACACATTCTAAACAGTCTTTTGCCATTCTAATGCCATTATCTGCATTGAAGGGCTATTTAGACTGTCTTAGTAAGGTTGCTGGCTTGAAATTTAGCACTTGTAAAAAGATATTCGCTTATGAAATAAAAACACATTCTAAACAGTATTTTGCCATTCTAATGCCATTATCTGCATTGAAGGGCTATTTAGACTGTCTTAGTAAGGTTGCTGGCTTGAAATTTAGCACTTGTAAAAAGATATTCGCTTATGAAATAAAAACACATTCTAAACAGTCTTTTGCCATTCTAATGCCATTATCTGCATTGTAGGGCTATTTAGACTGTCTTAGTAAGGTTGCTGGCTTGAAATTTAGCACTTGTAAAAAGATATTCGCTTATGAAATAAAAACACATTCTAAACAGTCTTTTGCCATTCTAATGCCATTATCTGCATTGAAGGGCTATTTAGACTGTCTTAGTAAGGTTGCTGGCTTGCAATTTAGCACTTGTAAAAAGATATTCGCTTATGAAATAAAAACACATTCTAAACAGTGTTTTGCCATTCTAATGCCATTATCTGCATTGTAGGGCTATTTAGACTGTCTTAGTAAGGTTGCTGGCTTGAAATTTAGCACTTGTAAAAAGATATTCGCTTATGAAATAAAAACACATTCTAAACAGTCTTTTGCCATTCTAATGCCATTATCTGCATTGTAGGGCTATTTAGACTGTCTTAGTAAGGTTGCTGGCTTGAAATTTAGCACTTGTAAAAAGATATTCGCTTATGAAATAAAAACACATTCTAAACAGTCTTTTGCCATTCTAATGCCATTATCTGCATTGAAGGGCTATTTAGACTGTCTTAGTAAGGTTGCTGGCTTGAAATTTAGCACTTGTAAAAAGATATTCGCTTATGAAATAAAAACACATTCTAAACAGTCTTTTGCCATTCTAATGCCATTATCTGCATTGTAGGGCTATTTAGACTGTCTTAGTAAGGTTGCTGGCTTGAAATTTAGCACTTGTAAAAAGATATTCGCTTATGAAATAAAAACACATTCTAAACAGTCTTTTGCCATTCTAATGCCATTATCTGCATTGTAGGGCTATTTAGACTGTCTTAGTAAGGTTGCTGGCTTGAAATTTAGCACTTGTAAAAAGATATTCGCTTATGAAATAAAAACACATTCTAAACAGTCTTTTGCCATTCTAATGCCATTATCTGCATTGTAGGGCTATTTAGACTGTCTTAGTAAGGTTGCTGGCTTGAAATTTAGCACTTGTAAAAAGATATTCGCTTATGAAATAAAAACACATTCTAAACAGTCTTTTGCCATTCTAATGCCATTATCTGCATTGTAGGGCTATTTAGACTGTCTTAGTAAGGTTGCTGGCTTGAAATTTAGCACTTGTAAAAAGATATTCGCTTATGAAATAAAAACACATTCTAAACAGTCTTTTGCCATTCTAATGCCATTATCTGCATTGTAGGGCTATTTAGACTGTCTTAGTAAGGTTGCTGGCTTGAAATTTAGCACTTGTAAAAAGATATTCGCTTATGAAATAAAAACACATTCTAAACAGTCTTTTGCCATTCTAATGCCATTATCTGCATTGAAGGGCTATTTAGACTGTCTTAGTAAGGTTGCTGGCTTGAAATTTAGCACTTGTAAAAAGATATTCGCTTATGAAATAAAAACACATTCTAAACAGTCTTTTGCCATTATAATGCCATTATCTGCATTGTAGGGCTATTTAGACTGTCTTAGTAAGGTTGCTGGCTTGAAATTTAGCACTTGTAAAAAGATATTCGCTTATGAAATAAAAACACATTCTAAACAGTCTTTTGCCATTCTAATGCCATTATCTGCATTGTAGGGCTATTTAGACTGTCTTAGTAAGGTTGCTGGCTTGAAATTTAGCACTTGTAAAAAGATATTCGCTTATGAAATAAAAACACATTCTAAACAGTCTTTTGCCATTCTAATGCCATTATCTGCATTGTAGGGCTATTTAGACTGTCTTAGTAAGGTTGCTGGCTTGAAATTTAGCACTTGTAAAAAGATATTCGCTTATGAAATAAAAACACATTCTAAACAGTCTTTTGCCATTCTAATGCCATTATCTGCATTGTAGGGCTATTTAGACTGTCTTAGTAAGGTTGCTGGCTTGAAATTTAGCACTTGTAAAAAGATATTCGCTTATGAAATAAAAACACATTCTAAACAGTCTTTTGCCATTCTAATGCCATTATCTGCATTGTAGGGCTATTTAGACTGTCTTAGTAAGGTTGCTGGCTTGAAATTTAGCACTTGTAAAAAGATATTCGCTTATGAAATAAAAACACATTCTAAACAGTCTTTTGCCATTCTAATGCCATTATCTGCATTGTAGGGCTATTTAGACTGTCTTAGTAAGGTTGCTGGCTTGAAATTTAGCACTTGTAAAAAGATATTCGCTTATGAAATAAAAACACATTCTAAACAGTCTTTTGCCATTCTAATGCCATTATCTGCATTGTAGGGCTATTTAGACTGTCTTAGTAAGGTTGCTGACTTGAAATTTAGCACTTGTAAAAAGATATTCGCTTATGAAATAAAAACACATTCTAAACAGTCTTTTGCCATTCTAATGCCATTATCTGCATTGTAGGGCTATAGTAAGGTTGCAGGCTTGAAATTTAGCACTTGTAAAAAGATATTCGCTTATGAAATAAAAACACATTCTAAACAGTCTTTTGCCATTCTAATGCCATTATCTGCATAGTAGGGCTATAGTAAGGTTGCAGGCTTGAAATTTAGCACTTGTAAAAAGACATTCGCTTATGAAATAAAAACACATTCTAAACAGTCTTTTGCCATTCTAATGCCATTATCTGCATTGAAGGGCTATTTAGACTGTCTTAGTAAGGTTGCTGGCTTGAAATTTAGCACTTGTAAAAAGATATTCGCTTATGAAATAAAAACACATTCTAAACAGTCTTTTGCCATTCTAATGCCATTATCTGCATTGAAGGGCTATTTAGACTGTCTTAGTAAGGTTGCTGGCTTGAAATTTAGCACTTGTAAAAAGATATTCGCTTATGAAATAAAAACACATTCTAAACAGTCTTTTGCCATTCTAATGCCATTATCTGCATTGTAGGGCTATTTAGACTGTCTTAGTAAGGTTGCTGGCTTGAAATTTAGCACTTGTAAAAAGATATTCGCTTATGAAATAAAAACACATTCTAAACAGTCTTTTGCCATTCTAATGCCATTATCTGCATTGTAGGGCTATTTAGACTGTCTTAGTAAGGTTGCTGGCTTGAAATTTAGCACTTGTAAAAAGATATTCGCTTATGAAATAAAAACACATTCTAAACAGTCTTTTGCCATTCTAATGCCATTATCTGCATTGTAGGGCTATTTAGACTGTCTTAGTAAGGTTGCTGGCTTGAAATTTAGCACTTGTAAAAAGATATTCGCTTATGAAATAAAAACACATTCTAAACAGTCTTTTGCCATTCTAATGCCATTATCTGCATTGTAGGGCTATTTAGACTGTCTTAGTAAGGTTGCTGGCTTGAAATTTAGCACTTGTAAAAAGATATTCGCTTATGAAATAAAAACACATTCTAAACAGTCTTTTGCCATTCTAATGCCATTATCTGTAAGGTTGCTGGCTTGAAATTTAGCACTTGTAAAAAGATATTCGCTTATGAAATAAAAACACATTCTAAACAGTCTTTTGCCATTCTAATGCCATTATCTGCATTGTAGGGCTATTTAGACTGTCTTAGTAAGGTTGCTGGCTTGAAATTTAGCACTTGTAAAAAGATATTCGCTTATGAAATAAAAACACATTCTAAACAGTCTTTTGCCATTCTAATGCCATTATCTGCATTGAAGGGCTATTTAGACTGTCTTAGTAAGGTTGCTGGCTTGCAATTTAGCACTTGTAAAAAGATATTCGCTTATGAAATAAAAACACATTCTAAACAGTGTTTTGCCATTCTAATGCCATTATCTGCATTGTAGGGCTATTTAGACTGTCTTAGTAAGGTTGCTGGCTTGAAATTTAGCACTTGTAAAAAGATATTCGCTTATGAAATAAAAACACATTCTAAACAGTCTTTTGCCATTCTAATGCCATTATCTGCATTGTAGGGCTATTTAGACTGTCTTAGTAAGGTTGCTGGCTTGAAATTTAGCACTTGTAAAAAGATATTCGCTTATGAAATAAAAACACATTCTAAACAGTCTTTTGCCATTCTAATGCCATTATCTGCATTGAAGGGCTATTTAGACTGTCTTAGTAAGGTTGCTGGCTTGAAATTTAGCACTTGTAAAAAGATATTAGCTTATGAAATAAAAACACATTCTAAACAGTCTTTTGCCATTCTAATGCCATTTCTGCATTGTAGGGCTATTTAGACTGTCTTAGTAAGGTTGCTGGCTTGAAATTTAGCACTTGTAAAAAGATATTCGCTTATGAAATAAAAACACATTCTAAACAGTCTTTTGCCATTCTAATGCCATTATCTGCATTGTAGGGCTATTTAGACTGTCTTAGTAAGGTTGCTGGCTTGAAATTTAGCACTTGTAAAAAGATATTAGCTTATGAAATAAAAACACATTCTAAACAGTCTTTTGCCATTCTAATGCCATTATCTGCATTGTAGGGCTATTTAGACTGTCTTAGTAAGGTTGCTGGCTTGAAATGTAGCACTTGTAAAAAGATATTCGCTTATGAAATAAAAACACATTCTAAACAGTCTTTTGCCATTCTAATGCCATTATCTGCATTGTAGGGCTATTTAGACTGTCTTAGTAAGGTTGCTGGCTTGAAATTTAGCACTTGTAAAAAGATATTCGCTTATGAAATAAAAACACATTCTAAACAGTCTTTTGCCATTCTAATGCCATTATCTGCATTGAAGGGCTATTTAGACTGTCTTAGTAAGGTTGCTGGCTTGAAATTTAGCACTTGTAAAAAGATATTCGCTTATGAAATAAAAACACATTCTAAACAGTCTTTTGCCATTCTAATGCCATTATCTGCATTGAAGGGCTATTTAGACTGTCTTAGTAAGGTTGCTGACTTGAAATTTAGCACTTGTAAAAAGATATTCGTTTATGAAATAAAAACACATTCTAAACAGTCTTTTGCCATTCTAATGCCATTATCTGCATTGTAGGGCTATTTAGACTGTCTTAGTAAGGTTGCTGGCTTGAAATTTAGCACTTGTAAAAAGATATTCGCTTATGAAATAAAAACACATTCTAAACAGTCTTTTGCCATTCTAATGCCATTATCTGCATTGAAGGGCTATTTAGACTGTCTTAGTAAGGTTGCTGGCTTGAAATTTAGCACTTGTAAAAAGATATTCGCTTATGAAATAAAAACACATTCTAAACAGTCTTTTGCCATTCTAATGCCATTATCTGCGGCTATTTAGACTGTCTTAGTAAGGTTGCTGGCTTGAAATTTAGCACTTGTAAAAAGATATTCGCTTATGAAATAAAAACACATTCTAAACAGTCTTTTGCCATTCTAATGCCATTATCTGCATTGTAGGGCTATTTAGACTGTCTTAGTAAGGTTGCTGGCTTGAAATTTAGCACTTGTAAAAAGATATTCGCTTATGAAATAAAAACACATTCTAAACAGTCTTTTGCCATTCTAATGCCATTATCTGCATTGTAGGGCTATTTAGACTGTCTTAGTAAGGTTGCTGGCTTGAAATTTAGCACTTGTAAAAAGATATTCGCTTATGAAATAAAAACACATTCTAAACAGTCTTTTGCCATTCTAATGCCATTATCTGCATTGTAGGGCTATTTAGACTGTCTTAGTAAGGTTGCTGGCTTGAAATTTAGCACTTGTAAAAAGGTATTCGCTTATGAAATAAAAACACATTCTAAACAGTCTTTTGCCATTCTAATGCCATTATCTGCATTGAAGGGCTATTTAGACTGTCTTAGTAAGGTTGCTGGCTTGAAATTTAGCACTTGTAAAAAGATATTCGCTTATGAAATAAAAACACATTCTAAACAGTCTTTTGCCATTCTAATGCCATTATCTGCATTGAAGGGCTATTTAGACCTTAGTAAGGTTGCTGGCTTGAAATTTAGCACTTGTAAAAAGATATTCGCTTATGAAATAAAAACACATTCTAAACAGTCTTTTGCCATTCTAATGCCATTATCTGCATTGTAGGGCTATTTAGACTGTCTTAGTAAGGTTGCAGGCTTGAAATTTAGCACTTGTAAAAAGATATTCGCTTATGAAATAAAAACACATTCTAAACAGTCTTTTGCCATTCTAATGCCATTATCTGCATTGAAGGGCTATTTAGACTGTCTTAGTAAGGTTGCTGGCTTGAAATTTAGCACTTGTAAAAAGATATTCGCTTATGAAATAAAAACACATTCTAAACAGTCTTTTGCCATTCTAATGCCATTATCTGCATTGTAGGGCTATTTAGACTGTCTTAGTAAGGTTGCTGGCTTGAAATTTAGCACTTGTAAAAAGATATTCGCTTATGAAATAAAAACACATTCTAAACAGTCTTTTGCCATTCTAATGCCATTATCTGCATTGTAGGGCTATTTAGACTGTCTTAGTAAGGTTGCAGGCTTGAAATTTAGCACTTGTAAAAAGATATTCGCTTATGAAATAAAAACACATTCTAAACAGTCTTTTGCCATTCTAATGCCATTATCTGCATTGTAGGGCTATTTAGACTGTCTTAGTAAGGTTGCTGGCTTGAAATTTAGCACTTGTAAAAAGATATTCGCTTATGAAATAAAAACACATTCTAAACAGTCTTTTGCCATTCTAATGCCATTATCTGCATTGTAGGGCTATTTAGACTGTCTTAGTAAGGTTGCTGGCTTGAAATTTAGCACTTGTAAAAAGATATTCGCTTATGAAATAAAAACACATTCTAAACGGTCTTTTGCCATTCTAATGCCATTATCTGCATTGTAGGGCTATTTAGACTGTCTTAGTAAGGTTGCTGGCTTGAAATTTAGCACTTGTAAAAAGATATTCGCTTATGAAATAAAAACACATTCTAAACAGTCTTTTGCCATTCTAATGCCATTATCTGCATTGAAGGGCTATTTAGACTGTCTTAGTAAGGTTGCTGGCTTGAAATTTAGCACTTGTAAAAAGATATTCGCTTATGAAATAAAAACACATTCTAAACAGTCTTTTGCCATTCTAATGCCATTATCTGCATTGAAGGGCTATTTAGACTGTCTTAGTAAGGTTGCTGGCTTGAAATTTAGCACTTGTAAAAAGATATTCGCTTATGAAATAAAAACACATTCTAAACAGTCTTTTGCCATTCTAATGCCATTATCTGCATTGTAGGGCTATTTAGACTGTCTTAGTAAGGTTGCTGGCTTGAAATTTAGCACTTGTAAAAAGATATTCGCTTATGAAATAAAAACACATTCTAAACAGTCTTTTGCCATTCTAATGCCATTATCTGCATTGTAGGGCTATTTAGACTGTCTTAGTAAGGTTGCTGGCTTGAAATTTAGCACTTGTAAAAAGATATTCGCTTATGAAATAAAAACACATTCTAAACAGTCTTTTGCCATTCTAATGCCATTATCTGCATTGAAGGGCTATTTAGACTGTCTTAGTAAGGTTGCAGGCTTGAAATTTAGCACTTGTAAAAAGATATTCGCTTATGAAATAAAAACACATTCTAAACAGTCTTTTGCCATTCTAATGCCATTATCTGCATTGTAGGGCTATTTAGACTGTCTTAGTAAGGTTGCTGGCTTGAAATTTAGCACTTGTAAAAAGATATTCGCTTATGAAATAAAAACACATTCTAAACAGTCTTTTGCCATTCTAATGCCATTATCTGCATTGTAGGGCTATAGTAAGGTTGCAGGCTTGAAATTTAGCACTTGTAAAAAGATATTCGCTTATGAAATAAAAACACATTCTAAACAGTCTTTTGCCATTCTAATGCCATTATCTGCATTGAAGGGCTATTTAGACTGTCTTAGTAAGGTTGCTGGCTTGAAATTTAGCACTTGTAAAAAGATATTCGCTTATGAAATAAAAACACATTCTAAACAGTCTTTTGCCATTCTAATGCCATTATCTGCATTGTAGGGCTATAGTAAGGTTGCAGGCTTGAAATTTAGCACTTGTAAAAAGATATTCGCTTATGAAATAAAAACACATTCTAAACAGTATTTTGCCATTCTAATGCCATTATCTGCATTGTAGGGCTATTTAGACTGTCTTAGTAAGGTTGCTGGCTTGAAATTTAGCACTTGTAAAAAGATATTCGCTTATGAAATAAAAACACATTCTAAACAGTCTTTTGCCATTCTAATGCCATTATCTGCATTGTAGGGCTATTTAGACTGTCTTAGTAAGGTTGCAGGCTTGAAATTTAGCACTTGTAAAAAGATATTCGCTTATGAAATAAAAACACATTCTAAACAGTCTTTTGCCATTCTAATGCCATTATCTGCATTGTAGGGCTATTTAGACTGTCTTAGTAAGGTTGCTGGCTTGAAATTTAGCACTTGTAAAAAGATATTCGCTTATGAAATAAAAACACATTCTAAACAGTCTTTTGCCATTCTAATGCCATTATCTGCATTGTAGGGCTATTTAGACTGTCTTAGTAAGGTTGCTGGCTTGAAATTTAGCACTTGTAAAAAGATATTCGCTTATGAAATAAAAACACATTCTAAACAGTCTTTTGCCATTCTAATGCCATTATCTGCATTGTAGGGCTATTTAGACTGTCTTAGTAAGGTTGCTGGCTTGAAATTTAGCACTTGTAAAAAGATATTCGCTTATGAAATAAAAACACATTCTAAACAGTCTTTTGCCATTCTAATGCCATTATCTGCATTGAAGGGCTATTTAGACTGTCTTAGTAAGGTTGCTGGCTTGAAATTTAGCACTTGTAAAAAGATATTCGCTTATGAAATAAAAACACATTCTAAACAGTCTTTTGCCATTCTAATGCCATTATCTGCATTGTAGGGCTATTTAGACTGTCTTAGTAAGGTTGCTGGCTTGAAATTTAGCACTTGTAAAAAGATATTCGCTTATGAAATAAAAACACATTCTAAACAGTCTTTTGCCATTCTAATGCCATTATCTGCATTGTAGGGCTATAGTAAGGTTGCAGGCTTGAAATTTAGCACTTGTAAAAAGATATTCGCTTATGAAATAAAAACACATTCTAAACAGTCTTTTGCCATTCTAATGCCATTATCTGCATTGTAGGGCTATAGTAAGGTTGCAGGCTTGAAATTTAGCACTTGTAAAAAGATATTCGCTTATGAAATAAAAACACATTCTAAACAGTCTTTTGCCATTCTAATGCCATTATCTGCATTGTAGGGCTATTTAGACTGTCTTAGTAAGGTTGCTGGCTTGAAATTTAGCACTTGTAAAAAGATATTCGCTTATGAAATAAAAACACATTCTAAACAGTCTTTTGCCATTCTAATGCCATTATCTGCATTGAAGGGCTATTTAGACTGTCTTAGTAAGGTTGCTGGCTTGAAATTTAGCACTTGTAAAAAGATATTCGCTTATGAAATAAAAACACATTCTAAACAGTCTTTTGCCATTCTAATGCCATTATCTGCATTGAAGGGCTATTTAGACTGTCTTAGTAAGGTTGCTGGCTTGAAATTTAGCACTTGTAAAAAGATATTCGCTTATGAAATAAAAACACATTCTAAACAGTCTTTTGCCATTCTAATGCCATTATCTGCATTGTAGGGCTATTTAGACTGTCTTAGCAAGGTTGCTGGCTTGAAATTTAGCACTTGTAAAAAGATATTCGCTTATGAAATAAAAACACATTCTAAACAGTCTTTTGCCATTCTAATGCCATTATCTGCATTGTAGGGCTATTTAGACTGTCTTAGTAAGGTTGCTGGCTTGAAATTTAGCACTTGTAAAAAGATATTCGCTTATGAAATAAAAACACATTCTAAACAGTCTTTTGCCATTCTAATGCCATTATCTGCATTGTAGGGCTATAGTAAGGTTGCAGGCTTGAAATTTAGCACTTGTAAAAAGATATTCGCTTATGAAATAAAAACACATTCTAAACAGTCTTTTGCCATTCTAATGCCATTATCTGCATTGTAGGGCTATAGTAAGGTTGCAGGCTTGAAATTTAGCACTTGTAAAAAGATATTCGCTTATGAAATAAAAACACATTCTAAACAGTCTTTTGCCATTCTAATGCCATTATCTGCATTGTAGGGCTATTTAGACTGTATTAGTAAGGTTGCTGGCTTGAAATTTAGCACTTGTAAAAAGATATTCGCTTATGAAATAAAAACACATTCTAAACAGTCTTTTGCCATTCTAATGCCATTATCTGCATTGAAGGGCTATTTAGACTGTCTTAGTAAGGTTGCTGGCTTGAAATTTAGCACTTGTAAAAAGATATTCGCTTATGAAATAAAAACACATTCTAAACAGTCTTTTGCCATTCTAATGCCATTATCTGCATTGTAGGGCTATTTAGACTGTCTTAGTAAGGTTGCTGGCTTGAAATTTAGCACTTGTAAAAAGATATTCGCTTATGAAATAAAAACACATTCTAAACAGTCTTTTGCCATTCTAATGCCATTATCTGCATTGTAGGGCTATTTAGACTGTCTTAGTAAGGTTGCTGGCTTGAAATTTAGCACTTGTAAAAAGATATTCGCTTATGAAATAAAAACACATTCTAAACAGTCTTTTGCCATTCTAATGCCATTATCTGCATTGTAGGGCTATAGTAAGGTTGCAGGCTTGAAATTTAGCACTTGTAAAAAGATATTCGCTTATGAAATAAAAACACATTCTAAACAGTCTTTTGCCATTCTAATGCCATTATCTGCATTGTAGGGCTATAGTAAGGTTGCTGGCTTGAAATTTAGCACTTGTAAAAAGATATTCGCTTATGAAATAAAAACACATTCTAAACAGTCTTTTGCCATTCTAATGCCATTATCTGCATTGTAGGGCTATTTAGACTGTCTTAGTAAGGTTGCTGGCTTGAAATTTAGCACTTGTAAAAAGATATTCGCTTATGAAATAAAAACACATTCTAAACAGTCTTTTGCCATTCTAATGCCATTATCTGCATTGAAGGGCTATTTAGACTGTCTTAGTAAGGTTGCTGGCTTGAAATTTAGCACTTGTAAAAAGATATTCGCTTATGAAATAAAAACACATTCTAAACAGTCTTTTGCCATTCTAATGCCATTATCTGCATTGTAGGGCTATTTAGACTGTCTTAGTAAGGTTGCTGGCTTGAAATTTAGCACTTGTAAAAAGATATTCGCTTATGAAATAAAAACACATTCTAAACAGTCTTTTGCCATTCTAATGCCATTATCTGCATTGTAGGGCTATTTAGACTGTCTTAGTAAGGTTGCTGGCTTGAAATGTAGCACTTGTAAAAAGATATTCGCTTATGAAATAAAAACACATTCTAAACAGTATTTTGCCATTCTAATGCCATTATCTGCATTGTAGGGCTATTTAGACTGTCTTAGTAAGGTTGCTGGCTTGAAATTTAGCACTTGTAAAAAGATATTCGCTTATGAAATAAAAACACATTCTAAACAGTCTTTTGCCATTCTAATGCCATTATCTGCATTGTAGGGCTATTTAGACTGTCTTAGTAAGGTTGCTGGCTTGAAATGTAGCACTTGTAAAAAGATATTCGCTTATGAAATAAAAACACATTCTAAACAGTCTTTTGCCATTCTAATGCCATTATCTGCATTGTAGGGCTATTTAGACTGTCTTAGTAAGGTTGCTGGCTTGAAATTTAGCACTTGTAAAAAGATATTCGCTTATGAAATAAAAACACATTCTAAACAGTCTTTTGCCATTCTAATGCCATTATCTGCATTGAAGATCTATTTAGACTGTCTTAGTAAGGTTGCTGGCTTGAAATTTAGCACTTGTAAAAAGATATTCGCTTATGAAATAAAAACACATTCTAAACAGTCTTTTGCCATTCTAATGCCATTATCTGCATTGTAGGGCTATTTAGACTGTCTTAGTAAGGTTGCTGGCTTGAAATTTAGCACTTGTAAAAAGGTATTCGCTTATGAAATAAAAACACATTCTAAACAGTCTTTTGCCATTCTAATGCCATTATCTGCATTGAAGGGCTATTTAGACTGTCTTAGTAAGGTTGCTGGCTTGAAATTTAGCACTTGTAAAAAGATATTCGCTTATGAAATAAAAACACATTCTAAACAGTCTTTTGCCATTCTAATGCCATTATCTGCATTGAAGGGCTATTTAGACTGTCTTAGTAAGGTTGCTGGCTTGAAATTTAGCACTTGTAAAAAGATATTCGCTTATGAAATAAAAACACATTCTAAACAGTCTTTTGCCATTCTAATGCCATTATCTGCATTGTAGGGCTATTTAGACTGTCTTAGTAAGGTTGCAGGCTTGAAATTTAGCACTTGTAAAAAGATATTCGCTTATGAAATAAAAACACATTCTAAACAGTCTTTTGCCATTCTAATGCCATTATCTGCATTGAAGGGCTATTTAGACTGTCTTAGTAAGGTTGCTGGCTTGAAATTTAGCACTTGTAAAAAGATATTCGCTTATGAAATAAAAACACATTCTAAACAGTCTTTTGCCATTCTAATGCCATTATCTGCATTGTAGGGCTATTTAGACTGTCTTAGTAAGGTTGCTGGCTTGAAATTTAGCACTTGTAAAAAGATATTCGCTTATGAAATAAAAACACATTCTAAACAGTCTTTTGCCATTCTAATGCCATTATCTGCATTGTAGGGCTATAGTAAGGTTGCAGGCTTGAAATTTAGCACTTGTAAAAAGATATTCGCTTATGAAATAAAAACACATTCTAAACAGTCTTTTGCCATTCTAATGCCATTATCTGCATTGTAGGGCTATAGTAAGGTTGCAGGCTTGAAATTTAGCACTTGTAAAAAGATATTCGCTTATGAAATAAAAACACATTCTAAACAGTCTTTTGCCATTCTAATGCCATTATCTGCATTGTAGGGCTATTTAGACTGTCTTAGTAAGGTTGCTGGCTTGAAATTTAGCACTTGTAAAAAGATATTCGCTTATGAAATAAAAACACATTCTAAACAGTCTTTTGCCATTCTAATGCCATTATCTGCATTGAAGGGCTATTTAGACTGTCTTAGTAAGGTTGCTGGCTTGAAATTTAGCACTTGTAAAAAGATATTCGCTTATGAAATAAAAACACATTCTAAACAGTCTTTTGCCATTCTAATGCCATTATCTGCATTGAAGGGCTATTTAGACTGTCTTAGTAAGGTTGCTGGCTTGAAATTTAGCACTTGTAAAAAGATATTCGCTTATGAAATAAAAACACATTCTAAACAGTCTTTTGCCATTCTAATGCCATTATCTGCATTGTAGGGCTATTTAGACTGTCTTAGTAAGGTTGCTGGCTTGAAATTTAGCACTTGTAAAAAGATATTCGCTTATGAAATAAAAACACATTCTAAACAGTCTTTTGCCATTCTAATGCCATTATCTGCATTGAAGGGCTATTTAGACTGTCTTAGTAAGGTTGCTGGCTTGAAATTTAGCACTTGTAAAAAGATATTCGCTTATGAAATAAAAACACATTCTAAACAGTCTTTTGCCATTCTAATGCCATTATCTGCATTGTAGGGCTATTTAGACTGTCTTAGTAAGGTTGCAGGCTTGAAATTTAGCACTTGTAAAAAGATATTCGCTTATGAAATAAAAACACATTCTAAACAGTCTTTTGCCATTCTAATGCCATTATCTGCATTGAAGGGCTATTTAGACTGTCTTAGTAAGGTTGCTGGCTTGAAATTTAGCACTTGTAAAAAGATATTCGCTTATGAAATAAAAACACATTCTAAACAGTCTTTTGCCATTCTAATGCCATTATCTGCATTGTAGGGCTATTTAGACTGTCTTAGTAAGGTTGCTGGCTTGAAATTTAGCACTTGTAAAAAGATATTCGCTTATGAAATAAAAACACATTCTAAACAGTCTTTTGCCATTCTAATGCCATTATCTGCATTGAAGGGCTATTTAGACTGTCTTAGTAAGGTTGCTGGCTTGAAATTTAGCACTTGTAAAAAGATATTCGCTTATGAAATAAAAACACATTCTAAACAGTCTTTTGCCATTCTAATGCCATTATCTGCATTGAAGGGCTATTTAGACTGTCTTAGTAAGGTTGCTGGCTTGAAATTTAGCACTTGTAAAAAGATATTCGCTTATGAAATAAAAACACATTCTAAACAGTCTTTTGCCATTCTAATGCCATTATCTGCATTGTAGGGCTATTTAGACTGTCTTAGTAAGGTTGCTGGCTTGAAATTTAGCACTTGTAAAAAGATATTCGCTTATGAAATAAAAACACATTCTAAACAGTCTTTTGCCATTCTAATGCCATTATCTGCATTGTAGGGCTATTTAGACTGTCTTAGTAAGGTTGCTGGCTTGAAATTTAGCACTTGTAAAAAGATATTCGCTTATGAAATAAAAACACATTCTAAACAGTCTTTTGCCATTCTAATGCCATTATCTGCATTGTAGGGCTATTTAGACTGTCTTAGTAAGGTTGCTGGCTTGAAATTTAGCACTTGTAAAAAGATATTCGCTTATGAAATAAAAACACATTCTAAACAGTCTTTTGCCATTCTAATGCCATTATCTGCATTGTAGGGCTATAGTAAGGTTGCAGGCTTGAAATTTAGCACTTGTAAAAAGATATTCGCTTATGAAATAAAAACACATTCTAAACAGTCTTTTGCCATTCTAATGCCATTATCTGCATTGTAGGGCTATAGTAAGGTTGCTGGCTTGAAATTTAGCACTTGTAAAAAGATATTCGCTTATGAAATAAAAACACATTCTAAACAGTCTTTTGCCATTCTAATGCCATTATCTGCATTGTAGGGCTATTTAGACTGTCTTAGTAAGGTTGCTGGCTTGAAATTTAGCACTTGTAAAAAGATATTCGCTTATGAAATAAAAACACATTCTAAACAGTCTTTTGCCATTCTAATGCCATTATCTGCATTGAAGGGCTATTTAGACTGTCTTAGTAAGGTTGCTGGCTTGAAATTTAGCACTTGTAAAAAGATATTCGCTTATGAAATAAAAACACATTCTAAACAGTCTTTTGCCATTCTAATGCCATTATCTGCATTGTAGGGCTATTTAGACTGTCTTAGTAAGGTTGCTGGCTTGAAATTTAGCACTTGTAAAAAGATATTCGCTTATGAAATAAAAACACATTCTAAACAGTCTTTTGCCATTCTAATGCCATTATCTGCATTGTAGGGCTATTTAGACTGTCTTAGTAAGGTTGCTGGCTTGAAATGTAGCACTTGTAAAAAGATATTCGCTTATGAAATAAAAACACATTCTAAACAGTCTTTTGCCATTCTAATGCCATTATCTGCATTGTAGGGCTATTTAGACTGTCTTAGTAAGGTTGCTGGCTTGAAATTTAGCACTTGTAAAAAGATATTCGCTTATGAAATAAAAACACATTCTAAACAGTCTTTTGCCATTCTAATGCCATTATCTGCATTGAAGGGCTATTTAGACTGTCTTAGTAAGGTTGCTGGCTTGAAATTTAGCACTTGTAAAAAGATATTCGCTTATGAAATAAAAACACATTCTAAACAGTCTTTTGCCATTCGAATGCCATTATCTGCATTGTAGGGCTATTTAGACTGTCTTAGTAAGGTTGCTGGCTTGAAATTTAGCACTTGTAAAAAGGTATTCGCTTATGAAATAAAAACACATTCTAAACAGTCTTTTGCCATTCTAATGCCATTATCTGCATTGAAGGGCTATTTAGACTGTCTTAGTAAGGTTGCTGGCTTGAAATTTAGCACTTGTAAAAAGATATTCGCTTATGAAATAAAAACACATTCTAAACAGTCTTTTGCCATTCTAATGCCATTATCTGCATTGAAGGGCTATTTAGACTGTCTTAGTAAGGTTGCTGGCTTGAAATTTAGCACTTGTAAAAAGATATTCGCTTATGAAATAAAAACACATTCTAAACAGTCTTTTGCCATTCTAATGCCATTATCTGCATTGTAGGGCTATTTAGACTGTCTTAGTAAGGTTGCAGGCTTGAAATTTAGCACTTGTAAAAAGATATTCGCTTATGAAATAAAAACACATTCTAAACAGTCTTTTGCCATTCTAATGCCATTATCTGCATTGAAGGGCTATTTAGACTGTCTTAGTAAGGTTGCTGGCTTGAAATTTAGCACTTGTAAAAAGATATTCGCTTATGAAATAAAAACACATTCTAAACAGTCTTTTGCCATTCTAATGCCATTATCTGCATTGTAGGGCTATTTAGACTGTCTTAGTAAGGTTGCAGGCTTGAAATTTAGCACTTGTAAAAAGATATTCGCTTATGAAATAAAAACACATTCTAAACAGTCTTTTGCCATTCTAATGCCATTATCTGCATTGTAGGGCTATTTAGACTGTCTTAGTAAGGTTGCTGGCTTGAAATTTAGCACTTGTAAAAAGATATTCGCTTATGAAATAAAAACACATTCTAAACAGTCTTTTGCCATTCTAATGCCATTATCTGCATTGTAGGGCTATTTAGACTGTCTTAGTAAGGTTGCTGGCTTGAAATTTAGCACTTGTAAAAAGATATTCGCTTATGAAATAAAAACACATTCTAAACAGTCTTTTGCCATTCTAATGCCATTATCTGCATTGAAGGGCTATTTAGACTGTCTTAGTAAGGTTGCTGGCTTGAAATTTAGCACTTGTAAAAAGATATTCGCTTATGAAATAAAAACACATTCTAAACAGTCTTTTGCCATTCTAATGCCATTATCTGCATTGAAGGGCTATTTAGACTGTCTTAGTAAGGTTGCTGGCTTGAAATTTAGCACTTGTAAAAAGATATTCGCTTATGAAATAAAAACACATTCTAAACAGTCTTTTGCCATTCTAATGCCATTATCTGCATTGTAGGGCTATTTAGACTGTCTTAGTAAGGTTGCTGGCTTGAAATTTAGCACTTGTAAAAAGATATTCGCTTATGAAATAAAAACACATTCTAAACAGTCTTTTGCCATTCTAATGCCATTATCTGCATTGAAGGGCTATTTAGACTGTCTTAGTAAGGTTGCTGGCTTGAAATTTAGCACTTGTAAAAAGATATTCGCTTATGAAATAAAAACACATTCTAAACAGTCTTTTGCCATTCTAATGCCATTATCTGCATTGAAGGGCTATTTAGACTGTCTTAGTAAGGTTGCTGGCTTGAAATTTAGCACTTGTAAAAAGATATTCGCTTATGAAATAAAAACACATTCTAAACAGTCTTTTGCCATTCTAATGCCATTATCTGCATTGTAGGGCTATTTAGACTGTCTTAGTAAGGTTGCTGGCTTGAAATTTAGCACTTGTAAAAAGATATTCGCTTATGAAATAAAAACACATTCTAAACAGTCTTTTGCCATTATAATGCCATTATCTGCATTGTAGGGCTATTTAGACTGTCTTAGTAAGGTTGCTGGCTTGAAATTTAGCACTTGTAAAAAGATATTCGCTTATGAAATAAAAACACATTCTAAACAGTCTTTTGCCATTCTAATGCCATTATCTGCATTGTAGGGCTATTTAGACTGTCTTAGTAAGGTTGCAGGCTTGAAATTTAGCACTTGTAAAAAGATATTCGCTTATGAAATAAAAACACATTCTAAACAGTCTTTTGCCATTCTAATGCCATTATCTGCATTGTAGG
>NC_140166.1:122226571-122277332 GCF_963971535.1 Notolepis coatsorum
TCTAATGCCATTATCTGCATTGTAGGGCTATTTAGACTGTCTTAGTAAGGTTGCTGGCTTGAAATTTAGCACTTGTAAAAAGATATTCGCTTATGAAATAAAAACACATTCTAAACAGTCTTTTGCCATTCTAATGCCATTATCTGCATTGTAGGGCTATTAGACTGTCTTAGTAAGGTTGCTGGCTTGAAATTTAGCACTTGTAAAAAGATATTCGCTTATGAAATAAAAACACATTCTAAACAGTCTTTTGCCATTCTAATGCCATTATCTGCATTGTAGGGCTATTTAGACTGTCTTAGTAAGGTTGCTGGCTTGAAATTTAGCACTTGTAAAAAGATATTCGCTTATGAAATAAAAACACATTCTAAACAGTCTTTTGCCATTCTAATGCCATTATCTGCATTGTAGGGCTATTTAGACTGTCTTAGTAAGGTTGCTGGCTTGAAATTTAGCACTTGTAAAAAGATATTCGCTTATGAAATAAAAACACATTCTAAACAGTCTTTTGCCATTCTAATGCCATTATCTGCATTGTAGGGCTATTTAGACTGTCTTAGTAAGGTTGCTGGCTTGAAATTTAGCACTTGTAAAAAGATATTCGCTTATGAAATAAAAACACATTCTAAACAGTCTTTTGCCATTCTAATGCCATTATCTGCATTGAAGGGCTATTTAGACTGTCTTAGTAAGGTTGCTGGCTTGAAATTTAGCACTTGTAAAAAGATATTCGCTTATGAAATAAAAACACATTCTAAACAGTCTTTTGCCATTCTAATGCCATTATCTGCATTGTAGGGCTATTTAGACTGTCTTAGTAAGGTTGCTGGCTTGAAATTTAGCACTTGTAAAAAGATATTCGCTTATGAAATAAAAACACATTCTAAACAGTCTTTTGCCATTCTAATGCCATTATCTGCATTGTAGGGCTATTTAGACTGTCTTAGTAAGGTTGCTGGCTTGAAATTTAGCACTTGTAAAAAGATATTCGCTTATGAAATAAAAACACATTCTAAACAGTCTTTTGCCATTCTAATGCCATTATCTGCATTGTAGGGCTATTTAGACTGTCTTAGTAAGGTTGCTGGCTTGAAATTTAGCACTTGTAAAAAGATATTCGCTTATGAAATAAAAACACATTCTAAACAGTCTTTTGCCATTCTAATGCCATTATCTGCATTGTAGGGCTATTTAGACTGTCTTAGTAAGGTTGCTGGCTTGAAATTTAGCACTTGTAAAAAGATATTCGCTTATGAAATAAAAACACATTCTAAACAGTCTTTTGCCATTCTAATGCCATTATCTGCATTGTAGGGCTATTTAGACTGTCTTAGTAAGGTTGCTGGCTTGAAATTTAGCACTTGTAAAAAGATATTCGCTTATGAAATAAAAACACATTCTAAACAGTCTTTTGCCATTCTAATGCCATTATCTGCATTGTAGGGCTATTTAGACTGTCTTAGTAAGGTTGCTGGCTTGAAATTTAGCACTTGTAAAAAGATATTCGCTTATGAAATAAAAACACATTCTAAACAGTCTTTTGCCATTCTAATGCCATTATCTGCATTGTAGGGCTATTTAGACTGTCTTAGTAAGGTTGCTGGCTTGAAATTTAGCACTTGTAAAAAGATATTCGCTTATGAAATAAAAACACATTCTAAACAGTCTTTTGCCATTCTAATGCCATTATCTGCATTGTAGGGCTATTTAGACTGTCTTAGTAAGGTTGCTGGCTTGAAATTTAGCACTTGTAAAAAGATATTCGCTTATGAAATAAAAACACATTCTAAACAGTCTTTTGCCATTCTAATGCCATTATCTGCATTGTAGGGCTATTTAGACTGTCTTAGTAAGGTTGCTGGCTTGAAATTTAGCACTTGTAAAAAGATATTCGCTTATGAAATAAAAACACATTCTAAACAGTCTTTTGCCATTCTAATGCCATTATCTGCATTGTAGGGCTATTTAGACTGTCTTAGTAAGGTTGCTGGCTTGAAATTTAGCACTTGTAAAAAGATATTCGCTTATGAAATAAAAACACATTCTAAACAGTCTTTTGCCATTCTAATGCCATTATCTGCATTGTAGGGCTATTTAGACTGTCTTAGTAAGGTTGCTGGCTTGAAATTTAGCACTTGTAAAAAGATATTCGCTTATGAAATAAAAACACATTCTAAACAGTCTTTTGCCATTCTAATGCCATTATCTGCATTGTAGGGCTATTTAGACTGTCTTAGTAAGGTTGCTGGCTTGAAATTTAGCACTTGTAAAAAGATATTCGCTTATGAAATAAAAACACATTCTAAACAGTCTTTTGCCATTCTAATGCCATTATCTGCATTGTAGGGCTATTTAGACTGTCTTAGTAAGGTTGCTGGCTTGAAATTTAGCACTTGTAAAAAGATATTCGCTTATGAAATAAAAACACATTCTAAACAGTCTTTTGCCATTCTAATGCCATTATCTGCATTGTAGGGCTATTTAGACTGTCTTAGTAAGGTTGCTGGCTTGAAATTTAGCACTTGTAAAAAGATATTCGCTTATGAAATAAAAACACATTCTAAACAGTCTTTTGCCATTCTAATGCCATTATCTGCATTGAAGGGCTATTTAGACTGTCTTAGTAAGGTTGCTGGCTTGAAATTTAGCACTTGTAAAAAGATATTCGCTTATGAAATAAAAACACATTCTAAACAGTCTTTTGCCATTCTAATGCCATTATCTGCATTGTAGGGCTATTTAGACTGTCTTAGTAAGGTTGCTGGCTTGAAATTTAGCACTTGTAAAAAGATATTCGCTTATGAAATAAAAACACATTCTAAACAGTCTTTTGCCATTCTAATGCCATTATCTGCATTGTAGGGCTATTTAGACTGTCTTAGTAAGGTTGCTGGCTTGAAATTTAGCACTTGTAAAAAGATATTCGCTTATGAAATAAAAACACATTCTAAACAGTCTTTTGCCATTCTAATGCCATTATCTGCATTGTAGGGCTATTTAGACTGTCTTAGTAAGGTTGCTGGCTTGAAATTTAGCACTTGTAAAAAGATATTCGCTTATGAAATAAAAACACATTCTAAACAGTCTTTTGCCATTCTAATGCCATTATCTGCATTGTAGGGCTATTTAGACTGTCTTAGTAAGGTTGCTGGCTTGAAATTTAGCACTTGTAAAAAGATATTCGCTTATGAAATAAAAACACATTCTAAACAGTCTTTTGCCATTCTAATGCCATTATCTGCATTGTAGGGCTATTTAGACTGTCTTAGTAAGGTTGCTGGCTTGAAATTTAGCACTTGTAAAAAGATATTCGCTTATGAAATAAAAACACATTCTAAACAGTCTTTTGCCATTCTAATGCCATTATCTGCATTGTAGGGCTATTTAGACTGTCTTAGTAAGGTTGCTGGCTTGAAATTTAGCACTTGTAAAAAGATATTCGCTTATGAAATAAAAACACATTCTAAACAGTCTTTTGCCATTCTAATGCCATTATCTGCATTGTAGGGCTATTTAGACTGTCTTAGTAAGGTTGCTGGCTTGAAATTTAGCACTTGTAAAAAGATATTCGCTTATGAAATAAAAACACATTCTAAACAGTCTTTTGCCATTCTAATGCCATTATCTGCATTGTAGGGCTATTTAGACTGTCTTAGTAAGGTTGCTGGCTTGAAATTTAGCACTTGTAAAAAGATATTCGCTTATGAAATAAAAACACATTCTAAACAGTCTTTTGCCATTCTAATGCCATTATCTGCATTGTAGGGCTATTTAGACTGTCTTAGTAAGGTTGCTGGCTTGAAATTTAGCACTTGTAAAAAGATATTCGCTTATGAAATAAAAACACATTCTAAACAGTCTTTTGCCATTCTAATGCCATTATCTGCATTGTAGGGCTATTTAGACTGTCTTAGTAAGGTTGCTGGCTTGAAATTTAGCACTTGTAAAAAGATATTCGCTTATGAAATAAAAACACATTCTAAACAGTCTTTTGCCATTCTAATGCCATTATCTGCATTGTAGGGCTATTTAGACTGTCTTAGTAAGGTTGCTGGCTTGAAATTTAGCACTTGTAAAAAGATATTCGCTTATGAAATAAAAACACATTCTAAACAGTCTTTTGCCATTCTAATGCCATTATCTGCATTGTAGGGCTATTAGTTCTTGTAAGGTTGCTGGCTTGAAATTTAGCACTTGTAAAAAGATATTCGCTTATGAAATAAAAACACATTCTAAACAGTCTTTTGCCATTCTAATGCCATTATCTGCATTGTAGGGCTATTTAGACTGTCTTAGTAAGGTTGCTGGCTTGAAATTTAGCACTTGTAAAAAGATATTCGCTTATGAAATAAAAACACATTCTAAACAGTCTTTTGCCATTCTAATGCCATTATCTGCATTGAAGGGCTATTTAGACTGTCTTAGTAAGGTTGCTGGCTTGAAATTTAGCACTTGTAAAAAGATATTCGCTTATGAAATAAAAACACATTCTAAACAGTCTTTTGCCATTCTAATGCCATTATCTGCATTGTAGGGCTATTTAGACTGTCTTAGTAAGGTTGCTGGCTTGAAATTTAGCACTTGTAAAAAGATATTCGCTTATGAAATAAAAACACATTCTAAACAGTCTTTTGCCATTCTAATGCCATTATCTGCATTGAAGGGCTATTTAGACTGTCTTAGTAAGGTTGCTGGCTTGAAATTTAGCACTTGTAAAAAGATATTCGCTTATGAAATAAAAACACATTCTAAACAGTCTTTTGCCATTCTAATGCCATTATCTGCATTGTAGGGCTATTAGTAAGGTTGCAGGCTTGAAATTTAGCACTTGTAAAAAGATATTCGCTTATGAAATAAAAACACATTCTAAACAGTCTTTTGCCATTCTAATGCCATTATCTGCATTGTAGGGCTATTAGTAAGGTTGCTGGCTTGAAATTTAGCACTTGTAAAAAGATATTCGCTTATGAAATAAAAACACATTCTAAACAGTCTTTTGCCATTCTAATGCCATTATCTGCATTGTAGGGCTATTTAGTAAGGTTGCAGGCTTGAAATTTAGCACTTGTAAAAAGATATTCGCTTATGAAATAAAAACACATTCTAAACAGTCTTTTGCCATTCTAATGCCATTATCTGCATTGTAGGGCTATTTAGACTGTCTTAGTAAGGTTGCTGGCTTGAAATTTAGCACTTGTAAAAAGATATTCGCTTATGAAATAAAAACACATTCTAAACAGTCTTTTGCCATTCTAATGCCATTATCTGCATTGTAGGGCTATTTAGACTGTCTTAGTAAGGTTGCAGGCTTGAAATTTAGCACTTGTAAAAAGATATTCGCTTATGAAATAAAAACACATTCTAAACAGTCTTTTGCCATTCTAATGCCATTATCTGCATTGAAGGGCTATTTAGACTGTCTTAGTAAGGTTGCTGGCTTGAAATTTAGCACTTGTAAAAAGATATTCGCTTATGAAATAAAAACACATTCTAAACAGTCTTTTGCCATTCTAATGCCATTATCTGCATTGTAGGGCTATTAGACTGTCTAGTAGGTTGCAGGCTTGAAATTTAGCACTTGTAAAAAGATATTCGCTTATGAAATAAAAACACATTCTAAACAGTCTTTTGCCATTCTAATGCCATTATCTGCATTGTAGGGCTATTTAGTAAGGTTGCTGGCTTGAAATTTAGCACTTGTAAAAAGATATTCGCTTATGAAATAAAAACACATTCTAAACAGTCTTTTGCCATTCTAATGCCATTATCTGCATTGTAGGGCTATTTAGTAAGGTTGCAGGCTTGAAATTTAGCACTTGTAAAAAGATATTCGCTTATGAAATAAAAACACATTCTAAACAGTCTTTTGCCATTCTAATGCCATTATCTGCATTGTAGGGCTATTTAGACTGTCTTAGTAAGGTTGCTGGCTTGAAATTTAGCACTTGTAAAAAGATATTCGCTTATGAAATAAAAACACATTCTAAACAGTCTTTTGCCATTCTAATGCCATTATCTGCATTGTAGGGCTATTAGACTGTCTTAGTAAGGTTGCTGGCTTGAAATTTAGCACTTGTAAAAAGATATTCGCTTATGAAATAAAAACACATTCTAAACAGTCTTTTGCCATTCTAATGCCATTATCTGCATTGTAGGGCTATTTAGACTGTCTTAGTAAGGTTGCTGGCTTGAAATTTAGCACTTGTAAAAAGATATTCGCTTATGAAATAAAAACACATTCTAAACAGTCTTTTGCCATTCTAATGCCATTATCTGCATTGTAGGGCTATTAGACTGTCTTAGTAAGGTTGCTGGCTTGAAATTTAGCACTTGTAAAAAGATATTCGCTTATGAAATAAAAACACATTCTAAACAGTCTTTTGCCATTCTAATGCCATTATCTGCATTGTAGGGCTATTTAGACTGTCTTAGTAAGGTTGCTGGCTTGAAATTTAGCACTTGTAAAAAGATATTCGCTTATGAAATAAAAACACATTCTAAACAGTCTTTTGCCATTCTAATGCCATTATCTGCATTGAAGGGCTATTTAGACTGTCTTAGTAAGGTTGCTGGCTTGAAATTTAGCACTTGTAAAAAGATATTCGCTTATGAAATAAAAACACATTCTAAACAGTCTTTTGCCATTCTAATGCCATTATCTGCATTGTAGGGCTATTTAGACTGTCTTAGTAAGGTTGCTGGCTTGAAATTTAGCACTTGTAAAAAGATATTCGCTTATGAAATAAAAACACATTCTAAACAGTCTTTTGCCATTCTAATGCCATTATCTGCATTGTAGGGCTATTAGTAAGGTTGCTGGCTTGAAATTTAGCACTTGTAAAAAGATATTCGCTTATGAAATAAAAACACATTCTAAACAGTCTTTTGCCATTCTAATGCCATTATCTGCATTGTAGGGCTATTAGTAAGGTTGCAGGCTTGAAATTTAGCACTTGTAAAAAGATATTCGCTTATGAAATAAAAACACATTCTAAACAGTCTTTTGCCATTCTAATGCCATTATCTGCATTGTAGGGCTATTTAGACTGTCTTAGTAAGGTTGCTGGCTTGAAATTTAGCACTTGTAAAAAGATATTCGCTTATGAAATAAAAACACATTCTAAACAGTCTTTTGCCATTCTAATGCCATTATCTGCATTGTAGGGCTATTTAGACTGTCTTAGTAAGGTTGCTGGCTTGAAATTTAGCACTTGTAAAAAGATATTCGCTTATGAAATAAAAACACATTCTAAACAGTCTTTTGCCATTCTAATGCCATTATCTGCATTGAAGGGCTATTTAGACTGTCTTAGTAAGGTTGCTGGCTTGAAATTTAGCACTTGTAAAAAGATATTCGCTTATGAAATAAAAACACATTCTAAACAGTCTTTTGCCATTCTAATGCCATTATCTGCATTGTAGGGCTATTTAGACTGTCTTAGTAAGGTTGCTGGCTTGAAATTTAGCACTTGTAAAAAGATATTCGCTTATGAAATAAAAACACATTCTAAACAGTCTTTTGCCATTCTAATGCCATTATCTGCATTGTAGGGCTATTTAGACTGTCTTAGTAAGGTTGCTGGCTTGAAATTTAGCACTTGTAAAAAGATATTCGCTTATGAAATAAAAACACATTCTAAACAGTCTTTTGCCATTCTAATGCCATTATCTGCATTGTAGGGCTATTTAGACTGTCTTAGTAAGGTTGCTGGCTTGAAATTTAGCACTTGTAAAAAGATATTCGCTTATGAAATAAAAACACATTCTAAACAGTCTTTTGCCATTCTAATGCCATTATCTGCATTGTAGGGCTATTTAGACTGTCTTAGTAAGGTTGCTGGCTTGAAATTTAGCACTTGTAAAAAGATATTCGCTTATGAAATAAAAACACATTCTAAACAGTCTTTTGCCATTCTAATGCCATTATCTGCATTGTAGGGCTATTTAGACTGTCTTAGTAAGGTTGCTGGCTTGAAATTTAGCACTTGTAAAAAGATATTCGCTTATGAAATAAAAACACATTCTAAACAGTCTTTTGCCATTCTAATGCCATTATCTGCATTGTAGGGCTATTTAGACTGTCTTAGTAAGGTTGCTGGCTTGAAATTTAGCACTTGTAAAAAGATATTCGCTTATGAAATAAAAACACATTCTAAACAGTCTTTTGCCATTCTAATGCCATTATCTGCATTGTAGGGCTATTTAGACTGTCTTAGTAAGGTTGCTGGCTTGAAATTTAGCACTTGTAAAAAGATATTCGCTTATGAAATAAAAACACATTCTAAACAGTCTTTTGCCATTCTAATGCCATTATCTGCATTGAAGGGCTATTTAGACTGTCTTAGTAAGGTTGCTGGCTTGAAATTTAGCACTTGTAAAAAGATATTCGCTTATGAAATAAAAACACATTCTAAACAGTATTTTGCCATTCTAATGCCATTATCTGCATTGTAGGGCTATAGTAAGGTTGCAGGCTTGAAATTTAGCACTTGTAAAAAGATATTCGCTTATGAAATAAAAACACATTCTAAACAGTCTTTTGCCATTCTAATGCCATTATCTGCATTGTAGGGCTATTTAGACTGTCTTAGTAAGGTTGCTGGCTTGAAATTTAGCACTTGTAAAAAGATATTCGCTTATGAAATAAAAACACATTCTAAACAGTGTTTTGCCATTCTAATGCCATTATCTGCATTGTAGGGCTATAGTAAGGTTGCAGGCTTGAAATTTAGCACTTGTAAAAAGATATTCGCTTATGAAATAAAAACACATTCTAAACAGTCTTTTGCCATTCTAATGCCATTATCTGCATTGTAGGGCTATTTAGACTGTCTTAGTAAGGTTGCTGGCTTGAAATTTAGCACTTGTAAAAAGATATTCGCTTATGAAATAAAAACACATTCTAAACAGTCTTTTGCCATTCTAATGCCATTATCTGCATTGAAGGGCTATTTAGACTGTCTTAGTAAGGTTGCTGGCTTGAAATTTAGCACTTGTAAAAAGATATTCGCTTATGAAATAAAAACACATTCTAAACAGTCTTTTGCCATTCTAATGCCATTATCTGCATTGAATGGCTATTTAGACTGTCTTAGTAAGGTTGCTGGCTTGAAATTTAGCACTTGTAAAAAGATATTCGCTTATGAAATAAAAACACATTCTAAACAGTCTTTTGCCATTCTAATGCCATTATCTGCATTGTAGGGCTATTTAGACTGTCTTAGTAAGGTTGCTGGCTTGAAATTTAGCACTTGTAAAAAGATATTCGCTTATGAAATAAAAACACATTCTAAACAGTCTTTTGCCATTCTAATGCCATTATCTGCATTGAAGGGCTATTTAGACTGTCTTAGTAAGGTTGCTGGCTTGAAATTTAGCACTTGTAAAAAGATATTCGCTTATGAAATAAAAACACATTCTAAACAGTCTTTTGCCATTCTAATGCCATTATCTGCATTGTAGGGCTATTTAGACTGTCTTAGTAAGGTTGCTGGCTTGAAATTTAGCACTTGTAAAAAGATATTCGCTTATGAAATAAAAACACATTCTAAACAGTCTTTTGCCATTCTAATGCCATTATCTGCATTGAAGGGCTATTTAGACTGTCTTAGTAAGGTTGCTGGCTTGAAATTTAGCACTTGTAAAAAGATATTCGCTTATGAAATAAAAACACATTCTAAACAGTCTTTTGCCATTCTAATGCCATTATCTGCATTGTAGGGCTATAGTAAGGTTGCAGGCTTGAAATTTAGCACTTGTAAAAAGATATTCGCTTATGAAATAAAAACACATTCTAAACAGTCTTTTGCCATTCTAATGCCATTATCTGCATTGTAGGGCTATTAGTAAGGTTGCTGGCTTGAAATTTAGCACTTGTAAAAAGATATTCGCTTATGAAATAAAAACACATTCTAAACAGTCTTTTGCCATTCTAATGCCATTATCTGCATTGTAGGGCTATAGTAAGGTTGCAGGCTTGAAATTTAGCACTTGTAAAAAGATATTCGCTTATGAAATAAAAACACATTCTAAACAGTCTTTTGCCATTCTAATGCCATTATCTGCATTGTAGGGCTATTTAGACTGTCTTAGTAAGGTTGCTGGCTTGAAATTTAGCACTTGTAAAAAGATATTCGCTTATGAAATAAAAACACATTCTAAACAGTCTTTTGCCATTCTAATGCCATTATCTGCATTGTAGGGCTATTTAGACTGTCTTAGTAAGGTTGCTGGCTTGAAATTTAGCACTTATAAAAAGATATTCGCTCATGAAATAAAAACACATTCTAAACAGTCTTTTGCCATTCTAATGCCATTATCTGCATTGTAGGGCTATTTAGACTGTCTTAGTAAGGTTGCTGGCTTGAAATTTAGCACTTGTAAAAAGATATTCGCTTATGAAATAAAAACACATTCTAAACAGTCTTTTGCCATTCTAATGCCATTATCTGCATTGTAGGGCTATTTAGACTGTCTTAGTAAGGTTGCTGGCTTGAAATTTAGCACTTGTAAAAAGATATTCGCTTATGAAATAAAAACACATTCTAAACAGTCTTTTGCCATTCTAATGCCATTATCTGCATTGAAGGGCTATTTAGACTGTCTTAGTAAGGTTGCTGGCTTGAAATTTAGCACTTGTAAAAAGATATTCGCTTATGAAATAAAAACACATTCTAAACAGTCTTTTGCCATTCTAATGCCATTATCTGCATTGTAGGGCTATTAGTAAGGTTGCAGGCTTGAAATTTAGCACTTGTAAAAAGATATTCGCTTATGAAATAAAAACACATTCTAAACAGTCTTTTGCCATTCTAATGCCATTATCTGCATTGTAGGGCTATAGTAAGGTTGCTGGCTTGAAATTTAGCACTTGTAAAAAGATATTCGCTTATGAAATAAAAACACATTCTAAACAGTCTTTTGCCATTCTAATGCCATTATCTGCATTGTAGGGCTATAGTAAGGTTGCAGGCTTGAAATTTAGCACTTGTAAAAAGATATTCGCTTATGAAATAAAAACACATTCTAAACAGTCTTTTGCCATTCTAATGCCATTATCTGCATTGTAGGGCTATTTAGACTGTCTTAGTAAGGTTGCTGGCTTGAAATTTAGCACTTGTAAAAAGATATTCGCTTATGAAATAAAAACACATTCTAAACAGTCTTTTGCCATTCTAATGCCATTATCTGCATTGTAGGGCTATTTAGACTGTCTTAGTAAGGTTGCTGGCTTGAAATTTAGCACTTGTAAAAAGATATTCGCTTATGAAATAAAAACACATTCTAAACAGTCTTTTGCCATTCTAATGCCATTATCTGCATTGAAGGGCTATTTAGACTGTCTTAGTAAGGTTGCTGGCTTGAAATTTAGCACTTGTAAAAAGATATTCGCTTATGAAATAAAAACACATTCTAAACAGTCTTTTGCCATTCTAATGCCATTATCTGCATTGTAGGGCTATTTAGACTGTCTTAGTAAGGTTGCTGGCTTGAAATTTAGCACTTGTAAAAAGATATTCGCTTATGAAATAAAAACACATTCTAAACAGTCTTTTGCCATTCTAATGCCATTATCTGCATTGAAGGGCTATTTAGACTGTCTTAGTAAGGTTGCTGGCTTGAAATTTAGCACTTGTAAAAAGATATTCGCTTATGAAATAAAAACACATTCTAAACAGTCTTTTGCCATTCTAATGCCATTATCTGCATTGTAGGGCTATAGTAAGGTTGCAGGCTTGAAATTTAGCACTTGTAAAAAGATATTCGCTTATGAAATAAAAACACATTCTAAACAGTCTTTTGCCATTCTAATGCCATTATCTGCATTGTAGGGCTATAGTAAGGTTGCTGGCTTGAAATTTAGCACTTGTAAAAAGATATTCGCTTATGAAATAAAAACACATTCTAAACAGTCTTTTGCCATTCTAATGCCATTATCTGCATTGTAGGGCTATAGTAAGGTTGCAGGCTTGAAATTTAGCACTTGTAAAAAGATATTCGCTTATGAAATAAAAACACATTCTAAACAGTCTTTTGCCATTCTAATGCCATTATCTGCATTGTAGGGCTATTTAGACTGTCTTAGTAAGGTTGCTGGCTTGAAATTTAGCACTTGTAAAAAGATATTCGCTTATGAAATAAAAACACATTCTAAACAGTCTTTTGCCATTCTAATGCCATTATCTGCATTGTAGGGCTATTTAGACTGTCTTAGTAAGGTTGCTGGCTTGAAATTTAGCACTTATAAAAAGATATTTGCTTATGAAATAAAAACACATTCTAAACAGTCTTTTGCCATTCTAATGCCATTATCTGCATTGAAGGGCTATTTAGACTGTCTTAGTAAGGTTGCTGGCTTGAAATTTAGCACTTGTAAAAAGATATTCGCTTATGAAATAAAAACACATTCTAAACAGTCTTTTGCCATTCTAATGCCATTATCTGCATTGAAGGGCTATTTAGACTGTCTTAGTAAGGTTGCTGGCTTGAAATTTAGCACTTGTAAAAAGATATTCGCTTATGAAATAAAAACACATTCTAAACAGTCTTTTGCCATTCTAATGCCATTATCTGCATTGAATGGCTATTTAGACTGTCTTAGTAAGGTTGCTGGCTTGAAATTTAGCACTTGTAAAAAGATATTCGCTTATGAAATAAAAACACATTCTAAACAGTCTTTTGCCATTCTAATGCCATTATCTGCATTGAAGGGCTATTTAGACTGTCTTAGTAAGGTTGCTGGCTTGAAATTTAGCACTTGTAAAAAGATATTCGCTTATGAAATAAAAACACATTCTAAACAGTCTTTTGCCATTCTAATGCCATTATCTGCATTGTAGCTATTTAGACTGTCTTAGTAAGGTTGCTGGCTTGAAATTTAGCACTTGTAAAAAGATATTCGCTTATGAAATAAAAACACATTCTAAACAGTCTTTTGCCATTCTAATGCCATTATCTGCATTGAAGGGCTATTTAGACTGTCTTAGTAAGGTTGCTGGCTTGAAATTTAGCACTTGTAAAAAGATATTCGCTTATGAAATAAAAACACATTCTAAACAGTCTTTTGCCATTCTAATGCCATTATCTGCATTGTAGGGCTATTTAGACTGTCTTAGTAAGGTTGCAGGCTTGAAATTTAGCACTTGTAAAAAGATATTCGCTTATGAAATAAAAACACATTCTAAACAGTCTTTTGCCATTCTAATGCCATTATCTGCATTGTAGGGCTATAGTAAGGTTGCAGGCTTGAAATTTAGCACTTGTAAAAAGATATTCGCTTATGAAATAAAAACACATTCTAAACAGTCTTTTGCCATTCTAATGCCATTATCTGCATTGTAGGGCTATTTAGACTGTCTTAGTAAGGTTGCTGGCTTGAAATTTAGCACTTGTAAAAATATATTCGCTTATGAAATAAAAACACATTCTAAACAGTCTTTTGCCATTCTAATGCCATTATCTGCATTGTAGGGCTATTTAGACTGTCTTAGTAAGGTTGCTGGCTTGAAATTTAGCACTTGTAAAAAGATATTCGCTTATGAAATAAAAACACATTCTAAACAGTCTTTTGCCATTCTAATGCCATTATCTGCATTGTAGGGCTATAGTAAGGTTGCAGGCTTGAAATTTAGCACTTGTAAAAAGATATTCGCTTATGAAATAAAAACACATTCTAAACAGTCTTTTGCCATTCTAATGCCATTATCTGCATTGTAGGGCTATAGTAAGGTTGCAGGCTTGAAATTTAGCACTTGTAAAAAGATATTCGCTTATGAAATAAAAACACATTCTAAACAGTCTTTTGCCATTCTAATGCCATTATCTGCATTGTAGGGCTATAGTAAGGTTGCAGGCTTGAAATTTAGCACTTGTAAAAAGATATTCGCTTATGAAATAAAAACACATTCTAAACAGTCTTTTGCCATTCTAATGCCATTATCTGCATTGTAGGGCTATTTAGACTGTCTTAGTAAGGTTGCTGGCTTGAAATTTAGCACTTGTAAAAAGATATTCGCTTATGAAATAAAAACACATTCTAAACAGTCTTTTGCCATTCTAATGCCATTATCTGCATTGAAGGGCTATTTAGACTGTCTTAGTAAGGTTGCTGGCTTGAAATTTAGCACTTGTAAAAAGATATTCGCTTATGAAATAAAAACACATTCTAAACAGTCTTTTGCCATTCTAATGCCATTATCTGCATTGAAGGGCTATTTAGACTGTCTTAGTAAGGTTGCTGGCTTGAAATTTAGCACTTGTAAAAAGATATTCGCTTATGAAATAAAAACACATTCTAAACAGTCTTTTGCCATTCTAATGCCATTATCTGCATTGAAGGGCTATTTAGACTGTCTTAGTAAGGTTGCTGGCTTGAAATTTAGCACTTGTAAAAAGATATTCGCTTATGAAATAAAAACACATTCTAAACAGTGTTTTGCCATTCTAATGCCATTATCTGCATTGTAGGGCTATTTAGACTGTCTTAGTAAGGTTGCTGGCTTGAAATTTAGCACTTGTAAAAAGATATTCGCTTATGAAATAAAAACACATTCTAAACAGTCTTTTGCCATTCTAATGCCATTATCTGCATTGTAGGGCTATTTAGACTGTCTTAGTAAGGTTGCTGGCTTGAAATTTAGCACTTGTAAAAAGATATTCGCTTATGAAATAAAAACACATTCTAAACAGTCTTTTGCCATTCTAATGCCATTATCTGCATTGAAGGGCTATTTAGACTGTCTTAGTAAGGTTGCTGGCTTGAAATTTAGCACTTGTAAAAAGATATTCGCTTATGAAATAAAAACACATTCTAAACAGTCTTTTGCCATTCTAATGCCATTATCTGCATTGTAGGGCTATTTAGACTGTCTTAGTAAGGTTGCTGCCTTGAAATTTAGCACTTGTAAAAAGATATTCGCTTATGAAATAAAAACACATTCTAAACAGTCTTTTGCCATTCTAATGCCATTATCTGCATTGTAGGGCTTTAGTAAGGTTGCAGGCTTGAAATTTAGCACTTGTAAAAAGATATTCGCTTATGAAATAAAAACACATTCTAAACAGTCTTTTGCCATTCTAATGCCATTATCTGCATTGTAGGGCTATTTAGACTGTCTTAGTAAGGTTGCTGGCTTGAAATTTAGCACTTGTAAAAAGATATTCGCTTATGAAATAAAAACACATTCTAAACAGTCTTTTGCCATTCTAATGCCATTATCTGCATTGAAGGGCTATTTAGACTGTCTTAGTAAGGTTGCTGGCTTGAAATTTAGCACTTGTAAAAAGATATTCGCTTATGAAATAAAAACACATTCTAAACAGTCTTTTGCCATTCTAATGCCATTATCTGCATTGTAGGGCTATTTAGACTGTCTTAGTAAGGTTGCTGGCTTGAAATTTAGCACTTGTAAAAAGATATTCGCTTATGAAATAAAAACACATTCTAAACAGTCTTTTGCCATTCTAATGCCATTATCTGCATTGAAGGGCTATTTAGACTGTCTTAGTAAGGTTGCTGGCTTGAAATTTAGCACTTGTAAAAAGATATTCGCTTATGAAATAAAAACACATTCTAAACAGTCTTTTGCCATTCTAATGCCATTATCTGCATTGAAGGGCTATTTAGACTGTCTTAGTAAGGTTGCTGGCTTGAAATTTAGCACTTGTAAAAAGATATTCGCTTATGAAATAAAAACACATTCTAAACAGTCTTTTGCCATTCTAATGCCATTATCTGCATTGTAGGGCTATTTAGACTGTCTTAGTAAGGTTGCTGGCTTGAAATTTAGCACTTGTAAAAAGATATTAGCTTATGAAATAAAAACACATTCTAAACAGTCTTTTGCCATTCTAATGCCATTATCTGCATTGAAGGGCTATTTAGACTGTCTTAGTAAGGTTGCTGGCTTGAAATTTAGCACTTGTAAAAAGATATTCGCTTATGAAATAAAAACACATTCTAAACAGTCTTTTGCCATTCTAATGCCATTATCTGCATTGTAGGGCTATTTAGACTGTCTTAGTAAGGTTGCTGGCTTGAAATTTAGCACTTGTAAAAAGATATTCGCTTATGAAATAAAAACACATTCTAAACAGTCTTTTGCCATTCTAATGCCATTATCTGCATTGAAGGGCTATTTAGACTGTCTTAGTAAGGTTGCTGGCTTGAAATTTAGCACTTGTAAAAAGATATTCGCTTATGAAATAAAAACACATTCTAAACAGTCTTTTGCCATTCTAATGCCATTATCTGCATTGAAGGGCTATTTAGACTGTCTTAGTAAGGTTGCTGGCTTGAAATTTAGCACTTGTAAAAAGATATTCGCTTATGAAATAAAAACACATTCTAAACAGTCTTTTGCCATTCTAATGCCATTATCTGCATTGTAGGGCTATTTAGACTGTCTTAGTAAGGTTGCTGGCTTGAAATTTAGCACTTGTAAAAAGATATTCGCTTATGAAATAAAAACACATTCTAAACAGTCTTTTGCCATTCTAATGCCATTATCTGCATTGAAGGGCTATTTAGACTGTCTTAGTAAGGTTGCTGGCTTGAAATTTAGCACTTGTAAAAAGATATTCGCTTATGAAATAAAAACACATTCTAAACAGTCTTTTGCCATTCTAATGCCATTATCTGCATTGTAGGGCTATAGTAAGGTTGCAGGCTTGAAATTTAGCACTTGTAAAAAGATATTCGCTTATGAAATAAAAACACATTCTAAACAGTCTTTTGCCATTCTAATGCCATTATCTGCATTGTAGGGCTATAGTAAGGTTGCTGGCTTGAAATTTAGCACTTGTAAAAAGATATTCGCTTATGAAATAAAAACACATTCTAAACAGTCTTTTGCCATTCTAATGCCATTATCTGCATTGAAGGGCTATTTAGACTGTCTTAGTAAGGTTGCTGGCTTGAAATTTAGCACTTGTAAAAAGATATTCGCTTATGAAATAAAAACACATTCTAAACAGTCTTTTGCCATTCTAATGCCATTATCTGCATTGAAGGGCTATTTAGACTGTCTTAGTAAGGTTGCTGGCTTGAAATTTAGCACTTGTAAAAAGATATTCGCTTATGAAATAAAAACACATTCTAAACAGTCTTTTGCCATTCGAATGCCATTATCTGCATTGAAGGGCTATTTAGACTGTCTTAGTAAGGTTGCTGGCTTGAAATTTAGCACTTGTAAAAAGATATTCGCTTATGAAATAAAACACATTCTAAACAGTCTTTTGCCATTCTAATGCCATTATCTGCATTGTAGGGCTATAGTAAGGTTGCAGGCTTGAAATTTAGCACTTGTAAAAAGATATTCGCTTATGAAATAAAAACACATTCTAAACAGTCTTTTGCCATTCTAATGCCATTATCTGCATTGTAGGGCTATAGTAAGGTTGCTGGCTTGAAATTTAGCACTTGTAAAAAGATATTCGCTTATGAAATAAAAACACATTCTAAACAGTCTTTTGCCATTCTAATGCCATTATCTGCATTGTAGGGCTATAGTAAGGTTGCAGGCTTGAAATTTAGCACTTGTAAAAAGATATTCGCTTATGAAATAAAAACACATTCTAAACAGTCTTTTGCCATTCTAATGCCATTATCTGCATTGTAGGGCTATTTAGACTGTCTTAGTAAGGTTGCTGGCTTGAAATTTAGCACTTGTAAAAAGATATTCGCTTATGAAATAAAAACACATTCTAAACAGTCTTTTGCCATTCTAATGCCATTATCTGCATTGAAGGGCTATTTAGACTGTCTTAGTAAGGTTGCTGGCTTGAAATTTAGCACTTGTAAAAAGATATTCGCTTATGAAATAAAAACACATTCTAAACAGTCTTTTGCCATTCTAATGCCATTATCTGCATTGTAGGGCTATTTAGACTGTCTTAGTAAGGTTGCTGGCTTGAAATTTAGCACTTGTAAAAAGATATTCGCTTATGAAATAAAAACACATTCTAAACAGTGTTTTGCCATTCTAATGCCATTATCTGCATTGTAGGGCTATTTAGACTGTCTTAGTAAGGTTGCTGGCTTGAAATTTAGCACTTGTAAAAAGATATTCGCTTATGAAATAAAAACACATTCTAAACAGTCTTTTGCCATTCTAATGCCATTATCTGCATTGTAGGGCTATTTAGACTGTCTTAGTAAGGTTGCTGGCTTGAAATTTAGCACTTGTAAAAAGATATTCGCTTATGAAATAAAAACACATTCTAAACAGTCTTTTGCCATTCTAATGCCATTATCTGCATTGAAGGGCTATTTAGACTGTCTTAGTAAGGTTGCTGGCTTGAAATTTAGCACTTGTAAAAAGATATTCGCTTATGAAATAAAAACACATTCTAAACAGTCTTTTGCCATTCTAATGCCATTATCTGCATTGTAGGGCTATTTAGACTGTCTTAGTAAGGTTGCTGGCTTGAAATTTAGCACTTGTAAAAAGATATTCGCTTATGAAATAAAAACACATTCTAAACAGTCTTTTGCCATTCTAATGCCATTATCTGCATTGTATGGCTATTTAGACTGTCTTAGTAAGGTTGCTGGCTTGAAATTTAGCACTTGTAAAAAGATATTCGCTTATGAAATAAAAACACATTCTAAACAGTCTTTTGCCATTCTAATGCCATTATCTGCATTGAAGGGCTATTTAGACTGTCTTAGTAAGGTTGCTGGCTTGAAATTTAGCACTTGTAAAAAGATATTCGCTTATGAAATAAAAACACATTCTAAACAGTCTTTTGCCATTCTAATGCCATTATCTGCATTGTAGGGCTATTTAGACTGTCTTAGTAAGGTTGCTGGCTTGAAATTTAGCACTTGTAAAAAGATATTCGCTTATGAAATAAAAACACATTCTAAACAGTGTTTTGCCATTCTAATGCCATTATCTGCATTGTAGGGCTATAGTAAGGTTGCAGGCTTGAAATTTAGCACTTGTAAAAAGATATTCGCTTATGAAATAAAAACACATTCTAAACAGTGTTTTGCCATTCTAATGCCATTATCTGCATTGTAGGGCTATAGTAAGGTTGCAGGCTTGAAATGTAGCACTTGTAAAAAGATATTCGCTTATGAAATAAAAACACATTCTAAACAGTCTTTTGCCATTCTAATGCCATTATCTGCATTGTAGGGCTATTTAGACTGTCTTAGTAAGGTTGCTGGCTTGAAATTTAGCACTTGTAAAAAGATATTCGCTTATGAAATAAAAACACATTCTAAACAGTCTTTTGCCATTCTAATGCCATTATCTGCATTGAAGGGCTATTTAGACTGTCTTAGTAAGGTTGCTGGCTTGAAATTTAGCACTTGTAAAAAGATATTCGCTTATGAAATAAAAACACATTCTAAACAGTCTTTTGCCATTCTAATGCCATTATCTGCATTGTAGGGCTATTTAGACTGTCTTAGTAAGGTTGCTGGCTTGAAATTTAGCACTTGTAAAAAGATATTCGCTTATGAAATAAAAACACATTCTAAACAGTCTTTTGCCATTCTAATGCCATTATCTGCATTGTAGGGCTATTTAGACTGTCTTAGTAAGGTTGCTGGCTTGAAATTTAGCACTTGTAAAAAGATATTCGCTTATGAAATAAAAACACATTCTAAACAGTCTTTTGCCATTCTAATGCCATTATCTGCATTGAAGGGCTATTTAGACTGTCTTAGTAAGGTTGCTGGCTTGAAATTTAGCACTTGTAAAAAGATATTCGCTTATGAAATAAAAACACATTCTAAACAGTGTTTTGCCATTCTAATGCCATTATCTGCATTGTAGGGCTATAGTAAGGTTGCAGGCTTGAAATTTAGCACTTGTAAAAAGATATTCGCTTATGAAATAAAAACACATTCTAAACAGTCTTTTGCCATTCTAATGCCATTATCTGCATTGTAGGGCTATTTAGACTGTCTTAGTAAGGTTGCTGGCTTGAAATTTAGCACTTGTAAAAAGATATTCGCTTATGAAATAAAAACACATTCTAAACAGTCTTTTGCCATTCTAATGCCATTATCTGCATTGAAGGGCTATTTAGACTGTCTTAGTAAGGTTGCTGGCTTGAAATTTAGCACTTGTAAAAAGATATTCGCTTATGAAATAAAAACACATTCTAAACAGTCTTTTGCCATTCTAATGCCATTATCTGCATTGTAGGGCTATTTAGACTGTCTTAGTAAGGTTGCTGGCTTGAAATTTAGCACTTGTAAAAAGATATTCGCTTATGAAATAAAAACACATTCTAAACAGTCTTTTGCCATTCTAATGCCATTATCTGCATTGTAGGGCTATTTAGACTGTCTTAGTAAGGTTGCTGGCTTGAAATTTAGCACTTGTAAAAAGATATTCGCTTATGAAATAAAAACACATTCTAAACAGTCTTTTGCCATTCTAATGCCATTATCTGCATTGTAGGGCTATTTAGACTGTCTTAGTAAGGTTGCTGGCTTGAAATTTAGCACTTGTAAAAAGATATTCGCTTATGAAATAAAAACACATTCTAAACCGTCTTTTGCCATTCTAATGCCATTATCTGCATTGAAGGGCTATTTAGACTGTCTTAGTAAGGTTGCTGGCTTGAAATTTAGCACTTGTAAAAAGATATTCGCTTATGAAATAAAAACACATTCTAAACAGTCTTTTGCCATTCTAATGCCATTATCTGCATTGTAGGGCTATTTAGACTGTCTTAGTAAGGTTGCTGGCTTGAAATTTAGCACTTGTAAAAAGATATTCGCTTATGAAATAAAAACACATTCTAAACAGTCTTTTGCCATTCTAATGCCATTATCTGCATTGTAGGGCTATTTAGACTGTCTTAGTAAGGTTGCTGGCTTGAAATTTAGCACTTGTAAAAAGATATTCGCTTATGAAATAAAAACACATTCTAAACAGTCTTTTGCCATTCTAATGCCATTATCTGCATTGAAGGGCTATTTAGACTGTCTTAGTAAGGTTGCTGGCTTGAAATTTAGCACTTGTAAAAAGATATTCGCTTATGAAATAAAAACACATTCTAAACAGTCTTTTGCCATTCTAATGCCATTATCTGCATTGTAGGGCTATTTAGACTGTCTTAGTAAGGTTGCTGGCTTGAAATTTAGCACTTGTAAAAAGATATTCGCTTATGAAATAAAAACACATTCTAAACAGTGTTTTGCCATTCTAATGCCATTATCTGCATTGTAGGGCTATAGTAAGGTTGCAGGCTTGAAATTTAGCACTTGTAAAAAGATATTCGCTTATGAAATAAAAACACATTCTAAACAGTCTTTTGCCATTCTAATGCCATTATCTGCATTGAAGGGCTATTTAGACTGTCTTAGTAAGGTTGCTGGCTTGAAATTTAGCACTTGTAAAAAGATATTCGCTTATGAAATAAAAACACATTCTAAACAGTCTTTTGCCATTCTAATGCCATTATCTGCATTGTAGGGCTATTTAGACTGTCTTAGTAAGGTTGCTGGCTTGAAATTTAGCACTTGTAAAAAGATATTCGCTTATGAAATAAAAACACATTCTAAACAGTCTTTTGCCATTCTAATGCCATTATCTGCATTGAAGGGCTATTTAGACTGTCTTAGTAAGGTTGCTGGCTTGAAATTTAGCACTTGTAAAAAGATATTCGCTTATGAAATAAAAACACATTCTAAACAGTCTTTTGCCATTCTAATGCCATTATCTGCATTGTAGGGCTATTTAGACTGTCTTAGTAAGGTTGCTGGCTTGAAATTTAGCACTTGTAAAAAGATATTCGCTTATGAAATAAAAACACATTCTAAACAGTCTTTTGCCATTCTAATGCCATTATCTGCATTGTAGGGCTATTTAGACTGTCTTAGTAAGGTTGCTGGCTTGAAATTTAGCACTTGTAAAAAGATATTCGCTTATGAAATAAAAACACATTCTAAACAGTCTTTTGCCATTCTAATGCCATTATCTGCATTGAAGGGCTATTTAGACTGTCTTAGTAAGGTTGCTGGCTTGAAATTTAGCACTTGTAAAAAGATATTCGCTTATGAAATAAAAACACATTCTAAACAGTCTTTTGCCATTCTAATGCCATTATCTGCATTGTAGGGCTATTTAGACTGTCTTAGTAAGGTTGCTGGCTTGAAATTTAGCACTTGTAAAAAGATATTCGCTTATGAAATAAAAACACATTCTAAACAGTCTTTTGCCATTCTAATGCCATTATCTGCATTGTAGGGCTATAGTAAGGTTGCAGGCTTGAAATTTAGCACTTGTAAAAAGATATTCGCTTATGAAATAAAAACACATTCTAAACAGTCTTTTGCCATTCTAATGCCATTATCTGCATTGTAGGGCTATTTAGACTGTCTTAGTAAGGTTGCTGGCTTGAAATTTAGCACTTGTAAGAAGATATTCGCTTATGAAATAAAAACACATTCTAAACAGTGTTTTGCCATTCTAATGCCATTATCTGCATTGTAGGGCTATAGTAAGGTTGCAGGCTTGAAATTTAGCACTTGTAAAAAGATATTCGCTTATGAAATAAAAACACATTCTAAACAGTCTTTTGCCATTCTAATGCCATTATCTGCATTGTAGGGCTATAGTAAGGTTGCAGGCTTGAAATTTAGCACTTGTAAAAAGATATTCGCTTATGAAATAAAAACACATTCTAAACAGTCTTTTGCCATTCTAATGCCATTATCTGCATTGTAGGGCTATTTAGACTGTCTTAGTAAGGTTGCTGGCTTGAAATTTAGCACTTGTAAAAAGATATTCGCTTATGAAATAAAAACACATTCTAAACAGTGTTTTGCCATTCTAATGCCATTATCTGCATTGTAGGGCTATAGTAAGGTTGCAGGCTTGAAATTTAGCACTTGTAAAAAGATATTCGCTTATGAAATAAAAACACATTCTAAACAGTGTTTTGCCATTCTAATGCCATTATCTGCATTGTAGGGCTATAGTAAGGTTGCAGGCTTGAAATGTAGCACTTGTAAAAAGATATTCGCTTATGAAATAAAAACACATTCTAAACAGTCTTTTGCCATTCTAATGCCATTATCTGCATTGTAGGGCTATTTAGACTGTCTTAGTAAGGTTGCTGGCTTGAAATTTAGCACTTGTAAAAAGATATTCGCTTATGAAATAAAAACACATTCTAAACAGTCTTTTGCCATTCTAATGCCATTATCTGCATTGTAGGGCTATTTAGACTGTCTTAGTAAGGTTGCTGGCTTGAAATTTAGCACTTGTAAAAAGATATTCGCTTATGAAATAAAAACACATTCTAAACAGTCTTTTGCCATTCTAATGCCATTATCTGCATTGTAGGGCTATTTAGACTGTCTTAGTAAGGTTGCTGGCTTGAAATTTAGCACTTGTAAAAAGATATTCGCTTATGAAATAAAAACACATTCTAAACAGTCTTTTGCCATTCTAATGCCATTATCTGCATTGAAGGGCTATTTAGACTGTCTTAGTAAGGTTGCTGGCTTGAAATTTAGCACTTGTAAAAAGATATTCGCTTATGAAATAAAAACACATTCTAAACAGTCTTTTGCCATTCTAATGCCATTATCTGCATTGTAGGGCTATTTAGACTGTCTTAGTAAGGTTGCTGGCTTGAAATTTAGCACTTGTAAAAAGATATTCGCTTATGAAATAAAAACACATTCTAAACAGTCTTTTGCCATTCTAATGCCATTATCTGCATTGTAGGGCTATAGTAAGGTTGCAGGCTTGAAATTTAGCACTTGTAAAAAGATATTCGCTTATGAAATAAAAACACATTCTAAACAGTCTTTTGCCATTCTAATGCCATTATCTGCATTGTAGGGCTATTTAGACTGTCTTAGTAAGGTTGCTGGCTTGAAATTTAGCACTTGTAAGAAGATATTCGCTTATGAAATAAAAACACATTCTAAACAGTGTTTTGCCATTCTAATGCCATTATCTGCATTGTAGGGCTATAGTAAGGTTGCAGGCTTGAAATTTAGCACTTGTAAAAAGATATTCGCTTATGAAATAAAAACACATTCTAAACAGTCTTTTGCCATTCTAATGCCATTATCTGCATTGTAGGGCTATAGTAAGGTTGCAGGCTTGAAATTTAGCACTTGTAAAAAGATATTCGCTTATGAAATAAAAACACATTCTAAACAGTCTTTTGCCATTCTAATGCCATTATCTGCATTGTAGGGCTATAGTAAGGTTGCAGGCTTGAAATTTAGCACTTGTAAAAAGATATTAGCTTATGAAATAAAAACACATTCTAAACAGTCTTTTGCCATTCTAATGCCATTATCTGCATTGTAGGGCTATTTAGACTGTCTTAGTAAGGTTGCTGGCTTGAAATTTAGCACTTGTAAAAAGATATTCGCTTATGAAATAAAAACACATTCTAAACAGTCTTTTGCCATTCTAATGCCATTATCTGCATTGAAGGGCTATTTAGACTGTCTTAGTAAGGTTGCTGGCTTGAAATTTAGCACTTGTAAAAAGATATTCGCTTATGAAATAAAAACACATTCTAAACAGTCTTTTGCCATTCTAATGCCATTATCTGCATTGAAGGGCTATTTAGACTGTCCTAGTAAGGTTGCTGGCTTGAAATTTAGCACTTGTAAAAAGATATTCGCTTATGAAATAAAAACACATTCTAAACAGTCTTTTGCCATTCTAATGCCATTATCTGCATTGTAGGGCTATTTAGACTGTCTTAGTAAGGTTGCTGGCTTGAAATTTAGCACTTGTAAAAAGATATTCGCTTATGAAATAAAAACACATTCTAAACAGTGTTTTGCCATTCTAATGCCATTATCTGCATTGTAGGGCTATTTAGACTGTCTTAGTAAGGTTGCTGGCTTGAAATTTAGCACTTGTAAAAAGATATTCGCTTATGAAATAAAAACACATTCTAAACAGTCTTTTGCCATTCTAATGCCATTATCTGCATTGTAGGGCTATTTAGACTGTCTTAGTAAGGTTGCTGGCTTGAAATTTAGCACTTGTAAAAAGATATTCGCTATTCTATTTAGACTGTCTTAGTAAGGTTGCTGGCTTGAAATTTAGCACTTGTAAAAAGATATTCGCTTATGAAATAAAAACACATTCTAAACAGTCTTTTGCCATTCTAATGCCATTATCTGCATTGAAGGGCTATTTAGACTGTCTTAGTAAGGTTGCTGGCTTGAAATTTAGCACTTGTAAAAAGATATTCGCTTATGAAATAAAAACACATTCTAAACAGTGTTTTGCCATTCTAATGCCATTATCTGCATTGTAGGGCTATTTAGACTGTCTTAGTAAGGTTGCTGGCTTGAAATTTAGCACTTGTAAAAAGATATTCGCTTATGAAATAAAAACACATTCTAAACAGTCTTTTGCCATTCTAATGCCATTATCTGCATTGAAGGGCTATTTAGACTGTCTTAGTAAGGTTGCTGGCTTGAAATTTAGCACTTGTAAAAAGATATTCGCTTATGAAATAAAAACACATTCTAAACAGTCTTTTGCCATTCTAATGCCATTATCTGCATTGAAGGGCTATTTAGACTGTCTTAGTAAGGTTGCTGGCTTGAAATTTAGCACTTGTAAAAAGATATTCGCTTATGAAATAAAAACACATTCTAAACAGTGTTTTGCCATTCTAATGCCATTATCTGCATTGTAGGGCTATAGTAAGGTTGCAGGCTTGAAATTTAGCACTTGTAAAAAGATATTCGCTTATGAAATAAAAACACATTCTAAACAGTCTTTTGCTATTTGTAAAAAGATATTCGCTTATGAAATAAAAACACATTCTAAACAGTCTTTAGCACTTGTAAAAAGATATTCGCTTATGAAATAAAAACACATTCTAAACAGTCTTTTGCCATTCTAATGCCATTATCTGCATTGAAGGGCTATTTAGACTGTCTTAGTAAGGTTGCTGGCTTGAAATTTAGCACTTGTAAAAAGATATTCGCTTATGAAATAAAAACACATTCTAAACAGTCTTTTGCCATTCTAATGCCATTATCTGCATTGTAGGGCTATAGTAAGGTTGCAGGCTTGAAATTTAGCACTTGTAAAAAGATATTCGCTTATGACATAAAAACACATTCTAAACAGTCTTTTGCCATTCTAATGCCATTATCTGCATTGTAGGGCTATTTAGACTGTCTTAGTAAGGTTGCTGGCTTGAAATTTAGCACTTGTAAAAAGATATTCGCTTATGAAATAAAAACACATTCTAAACAGTCTTTTGCCATTCTAATGCCATTATCTGCATTGAAGGGCTATTTAGACTGTCTTAGTAAGGTTGCTGGCTTGAAATTTAGCACTTGTAAAAAGATATTCGCTTATGAAATAAAAACACATTCTAAACAGTCTTTTGCCATTCTAATGCCATTATCTGCATTGTAGGGCTATTTAGACTGTCTTAGTAAGGTTGCTGGCTTGAAATTTAGCACTTGTAAAAAGATATTCGCTTATGAAATAAAAACACATTCTAAACAGTCTTTTGCCATTCTAATGCCATTATCTGCATTGTAGGGCTATTTAGACTGTCTTAGTAAGGTTGCTGGCTTGAAATTTAGCACTTGTAAAAAGATATTCGCTTATGAAATAAAAACACATTCTAAACAGTCTTTTGCCATTCTAATGCCATTATCTGCATTGTAGGGCTATTTAGACTGTCTTAGTAAGGTTGCTGGCTTTAAATTTAGCACTTGTAAAAAGATATTCGCTTATGAAATAAAAACACATTCTAAACAGTCTTTTGCCATTCTAATGCCATTATCTGCATTGAAGGGCTATTTAGACTGTCTTAGTAAGGTTGCAGGCTTGAAATTTAGCACTTGTAAAAAGATATTCGCTTATGAAATAAAAACACATTCTAAACAGTCTTTTGCCATTCTAATGCCATTATCTGCATTGTAGGGCTATTTAGACTGTCTTAGTAAGGTTGCTGGCTTGAAATTTAGCACTTGTAAAAAGATATTCGCTTATGAAATAAAAACACATTCTAAACAGTGTTTTGCCATTCTAATGCCATTATCTGCATTGTAGGGCTATAGTAAGGTTGCAGGCTTGAAATTTAGCACTTGTAAAAAGATATTCGCTTATGAAATAAAAACACATTCTAAACAGTCTTTTGCCATTCTAATGCCATTATCTGCATTGTAGGGCTATTTAGACTGTCTTAGTAAGGTTGCTGGCTTGAAATTTAGCACTTGTAAAAAGATATTCGCTTATGAAATAAAAACACATTCTAAACAGTGTTTTGCCATTCTAATGCCATTATCTGCATTGTAGGGCTATAGTAAGGTTGCTGGCTTGAAATTTAGCACTTGTAAAAAGATATTCGCTTATGAAATAAAAACACATTCTAAACAGTCTTTTGCCATTCTAATGCCATTATCTGCATTGAAGGGCTATTTAGACTGTCTTAGTAAGGTTGCTGGCTTGAAATTTAGCACTTGTAAAAAGATATTCGCTTATGAAATAAAAACACATTCTAAACAGTCTTTTGCCATTCTAATGCCATTATCTGCATTGTAGGGCTATTTAGACTGTCTTAGTAAGGTTGCTGGCTTGAAATTTAGCACTTGTAAAAAGATATTCGCTTATGAAATAAAAACACATTCTAAACAGTCTTTTGCCATTCTAATGCCATTATCTGCATTGTAGGGCTATAGTAAGGTTGCAGGCTTGAAATTTAGCACTTGTAAAAAGATATTCGCTTATGAAATAAAAACACATTCTAAACAGTCTTTTGCCATTCTAATGCCATTATCTGCATTGTAGGGCTATTTAGACTGTCTTAGTAAGGTTGCTGGCTTGAAATTTAGCACTTGTAAAAAGATATTCGCTTATGAAATAAAAACACATTCTAAACAGTCTTTTGCCATTCTAATGCCATTATCTGCATTGAAGGGCTATTTAGACTGTCTTAGTAAGGTTGCTGGCTTGAAATTTAGCACTTGTAAAAAGATATTCGCTTATGAAATAAAAACACATTCTAAACAGTGTTTTGCCATTCTAATGCCATTATCTGCATTGTAGGGCTATTTAGACTGTCTTAGTAAGGTTGCTGGCTTGAAATTTAGCACTTGTAAAAAGATATTCGCTTATGAAATAAAAACACATTCTAAACAGTCTTTTGCCATTCTAATGCCATTATCTGCATTGTAGGGCTATAGTAAGGTTGCAGGCTTGAAATTTAGCACTTGTAAAAAGATATTCGCTTATGAAATAAAAACACATTCTAAACAGTCTTTTGCCATTCTAATGCCATTATCTGCATTGTAGGGCTATAGTAAGGTTGCAGGCTTGAAATTTAGCACTTGTAAAAAGATATTCGCTTATGAAATAAAAACACATTCTAAACGGTCTTTTGCCATTCTAATGCCATTATCTGCATTGTAGGGCTATTTAGACTGTCTTAGTAAGGTTGCTGGCTTGAAATTTAGCACTTGTAAAAAGATATTCGCTTATGAAATAAAAACACATTCTAAACAGTCTTTTGCCATTCTAATGCCATTATCTGCATTGTAGGGCTATAGTAAGGTTGCAGGCTTGAAATTTAGCACTTGTAAAAAGATATTCGCTTATGAAATAAAAACACATTCTAAACAGTCTTTTGCCATTCTAATGCCATTATCTGCATTGTAGGGCTATTTAGACTGTCTTAGTAAGGTTGCTGGCTTGAAATTTAGCACTTGTAAAAAGATATTCGCTTATGAAATAAAAACACATTCTAAACAGTCTTTTGCCATTCTAATGCCATTATCTGCATTGAAGGGCTATTTAGACTGTCTTAGTAAGGTTGCTGGCTTGAAATTTAGCACTTGTAAAAAGATATTCGCTTATGAAATAAAAACACATTCTAAACAGTCTTTTGCCATTCTAATGCCATTATCTGCATTGAAGGGCTATTTAGACTGTCTTAGTAAGGTTGCTGGCTTGAAATTTAGCACTTGTAAAAAGATATTCGCTTATGAAATAAAAACACATTCTAAACAGTCTTTTGCCATTCTAATGCCATTATCTGCATTGTAGGGCTATTTAGACTGTCTTAGTAAGGTTGCTGGCTTGAAATTTAGCACTTGTAAAAAGATATTCGCTTATGAAATAAAAACACATTCTAAACAGTCTTTTGCCATTCTAATGCCATTATCTGCATTGAAGGGCTATTTAGACTGTCTTAGTAAGGTTGCTGGCTTGAAATTTAGCACTTGTAAAAAGATATTCGCTTATGAAATAAAAACACATTCTAAACAGTCTTTTGCCATTCTAATGCCATTATCTGCATTGAAGGGCTATTTAGACTGTCTTAGTAAGGTTGCTGGCTTGAAATTTAGCACTTGTAAAAAGATATTCGCTTATGAAATAAAAACACATTCTAAACAGTCTTTTGCCATTCTAATGCCATTATCTGCATTGTAAGGCTATTTAGACTGTCTTAGTAAGGTTGCTGGCTTGAAATTTAGCACTTGTAAAAAGATATTCGCTTATGAAATAAAAACACATTCTAAACAGTCTTTTGCCATTCTAATGCCATTATCTGCATTGAAGGGCTATTTAGACTGTCTTAGTAAGGTTGCTGGCTTGAAATTTAGCACTTGTAAAAAGATATTCGCTTATGAAATAAAAACACATTCTAAACAGTCTTTTGCCATTCTAATGCCATTATCTGCATTGAAGGGCTATTTAGACTGTCTTAGTAAGGTTGCTGGCTTGAAATTTAGCACTTGTAAAAAGATATTCGCTTATGAAATAAAAACACATTCTAAACAGTCTTTTGCCATTCTAATGCCATTATCTGCATTGAAGGGCTATTTAGACTGTCTTAGTAAGGTTGCTGGCTTGAAATTTAGCACTTGTAAAAAGATATTCGCTTATGAAATAAAAACACATTCTAAACAGTCTTTTGCCATTCTAATGCCATTATCTGCATTGTAGGGCTATAGTAAGGTTGCAGGCTTGAAATTTAGCACTTGTAAAAAGATATTCGCTTATGAAATAAAAACACATTCTAAACAGTCTTTTGCCATTCTAATGCCATTATCTGCATTGTAGGGCTATTTAGACTGTCTTAGTAAGGTTGCTGGCTTGAAATTTAGCACTTGTAAAAAGATATTCGCTTATGAAATAAAAACACATTCTAAACAGTCTTTTGCCATTCTAATGCAATTATCTGCATTGTAGGGCTATAGTAAGGTTGCAGGCTTGAAATTTAGCACTTGTAAAAAGATATTCGCTTATGAAATAAAAACACATTCTAAACAGTCTTTTGCCATTCTAATGCCATTATCTGCATTGTAGGGCTATTTAGACTGTCTTAGTAAGGTTGCTGGCTTGAAATTTAGCACTTGTAAAAAGATATTCGCTTATGAAATAAAAACACATTCTAAACAGTCTTTTGCCATTCTAATGCCATTATCTGCATTGTAGGGCTATTTAGACTGTCTTAGTAAGGTTGCTGGCTTGAAATTTAGCACTTGTAAAAAGATATTCGCTTATGAAATAAAAACACATTCTAAACAGTGTTTTGCCATTCTAATGCCATTATCTGCATTGTAGGGCTATAGTAAGGTTGCTGGCTTGAAATTTAGCACTTGTAAAAAGATATTCGCTTATGAAATAAAAACACATTCTAAACAGTCTTTTGCCATTCTAATGCCATTATCTGCATTGAAGGGCTATTTAGACTGTCTTAGTAAGGTTGCTGGCTTGAAATTTAGCACTTGTAAAAAGATATTCGCTTATGAAATAAAAACACATTCTAAACAGTCTTTTGCCATTCTAATGCCATTATCTGCATTGTAGGGCTATTTAGACTGTCTTAGTAAGGTTGCTGGCTTGAAATTTAGCACTTGTAAAAAGATATTCGCTTATGAAATAAAAACACATTCTAAACAGTCTTTTGCCATTCTAATGCCATTATCTGCATTGTAGGGCTATAGTAAGGTTGCAGGCTTGAAATTTAGCACTTGTAAAAAGATATTCGCTTATGAAATAAAAACACATTCTAAACAGTCTTTTGCCATTCTAATGCCATTATCTGCATTGTAGGGCTATTTAGACTGTCTTAGTAAGGTTGCTGGCTTGAAATTTAGCACTTGTAAAAAGATATTCGCTTATGAAATAAAAACACATTCTAAACAGTCTTTTGCCATTCTAATGCCATTATCTGCATTGAAGGGCTATTTAGACTGTCTTAGTAAGGTTGCTGGCTTGAAATTTAGCACTTGTAAAAAGATATTCGCTTATGAAATAAAAACACATTCTAAACAGTCTTTTGCCATTCTAATGCCATTATCTGCATTGAAGGGCTATTTAGACTGTCTTAGTAAGGTTGCTGGCTTGAAATTTAGCACTTGTAAAAAGATATTCGCTTATGAAATAAAAACACATTCTAAACAGTCTTTTGCCATTCTAATGCCATTATCTGCATTGTAAGGCTATTTAGACTGTCTTAGTAAGGTTGCTGGCTTGAAATTTAGCACTTGTAAAAAGATATTCGCTTATGAAATAAAAACACATTCTAAACAGTCTTTTGCCATTCTAATGCCATTATCTGCATTGAAGGGCTATTTAGACTGTCTTAGTAAGGTTGCTGGCTTGAAATTTAGCACTTGTAAAAAGATATTCGCTTATGAAATAAAAACACATTCTAAACAGTCTTTTGCCATTCTAATGCCATTATCTGCATTGAAGGGCTATTTAGACTGTCTTAGTAAGGTTGCTGGCTTGAAATTTAGCACTTGTAAAAAGATATTCGCTTATGAAATAAAAACACATTCTAAACAGTCTTTTGCCATTCTAATGCCATTATCTGCATTGAAGGGCTATTTAGACTGTCTTAGTAAGGTTGCTGGCTTGAAATTTAGCACTTGTAAAAAGATATTCGCTTATGAAATAAAAACACATTCTAAACAGTCTTTTGCCATTCTAATGCCATTATCTGCATTGTAGGGCTATAGTAAGGTTGCAGGCTTGAAATTTAGCACTTGTAAAAAGATATTCGCTTATGAAATAAAAACACATTCTAAACAGTCTTTTGCCATTCTAATGCCATTATCTGCATTGTAGGGCTATTTAGACTGTCTTAGTAAGGTTGCTGGCTTGAAATTTAGCACTTGTAAAAAGATATTCGCTTATGAAATAAAAACACATTCTAAACAGTCTTTTGCCATTCTAATGCCATTATCTGCATTGTAGGGCTATTTAGACTGTCTTAGTAAGGTTGCTGGCTTGAAATTTAGCACTTGTAAAAAGATATTCGCTTATGAAATAAAAACACATTCTAAACAGTGTTTTGCCATTCTAATGCCATTATCTGCATTGTAGGGCTATAGTAAGGTTGCTGGCTTGAAATTTAGCACTTGTAAAAAGATATTCGCTTATGAAATAAAAACACATTCTAAACAGTCTTTTGCCATTCTAATGCCATTATCTGCATTGAAGGGCTATTTAGACTGTCTTAGTAAGGTTGCTGGCTTGAAATTTAGCACTTGTAAAAAGATATTCGCTTATGAAATAAAAACACATTCTAAACAGTCTTTTGCCATTCTAATGCCATTATCTGCATTGAAGGGCTATTTAGACTGTCTTAGTAAGGTTGCTGGCTTGAAATTTAGCACTTGTAAAAAGATATTCGCTTATGAAATAAAAACACATTCTAAACAGTCTTTTGCCATTCTAATGCCATTATCTGCATTGAAGGGCTATTTAGACTGTCTTAGTAAGGTTGCTGGCTTGAAATTTAGCACTTGTAAAAAGATATTCGCTTATGAAATAAAAACACATTCTAAACAGTCTTTTGCCATTCTAATGCCATTATCTGCATTGTAAGGCTATTTAGACTGTCTTAGTAAGGTTGCTGGCTTGAAATTTAGCACTTGTAAAAAGATATTCGCTTATGAAATAAAAACACATTCTAAACAGTCTTTTGCCATTCTAATGCCATTATCTGCATTGAAGGGCTATTTAGACTGTCTTAGTAAGGTTGCTGGCTTGAAATTTAGCACTTGTAAAAAGATATTCGCTTATGAAATAAAAACACATTCTAAACAGTCTTTTGCCATTCTAATGCCATTATCTGCATTGAAGGGCTATTTAGACTGTCTTAGTAAGGTTGCTGGCTTGAAATTTAGCACTTGTAAAAAGATATTCGCTTATGAAATAAAAACACATTCTAAACAGTCTTTTGCCATTCTAATGCCATTATCTGCATTGAAGGGCTATTTAGACTGTCTTAGTAAGGTTGCTGGCTTGAAATTTAGCACTTGTAAAAAGATATTCGCTTATGAAATAAAAACACATTCTAAACAGTCTTTTGCCATTCTAATGCCATTATCTGCATTGTAGGGCTATAGTAAGGTTGCAGGCTTGAAATTTAGCACTTGTAAAAAGATATTCGCTTATGAAATAAAAACACATTCTAAACAGTCTTTTGCCATTCTAATGCCATTATCTGCATTGTAGGGCTATTTAGACTGTCTTAGTAAGGTTGCTGGCTTGAAATTTAGCACTTGTAAAAAGATATTCGCTTATGAAATAAAAACACATTCTAAACAGTCTTTTGCCATTCTAATGCCATTATCTGCATTGTAGGGCTATTTAGACTGTCTTAGTAAGGTTGCTGGCTTGAAATTTAGCACTTGTAAAAAGATATTCGCTTATGAAATAAAAACACATTCTAAACAGTGTTTTGCCATTCTAATGCCATTATCTGCATTGTAGGGCTATAGTAAGGTTGCTGGCTTGAAATTTAGCACTTGTAAAAAGATATTCGCTTATGAAATAAAAACACATTCTAAACAGTCTTTTGCCATTCTAATGCCATTATCTGCATTGAAGGGCTATTTAGACTGTCTTAGTAAGGTTGCTGGCTTGAAATTTAGCACTTGTAAAAAGATATTCGCTTATGAAATAAAAACACATTCTAAACAGTCTTTTGCCATTCTAATGCCATTATCTGCATTGTAGGGCTATTTAGACTGTCTTAGTAAGGTTGCTGGCTTGAAATTTAGCACTTGTAAAAAGATATTCGCTTATGAAATAAAAACACATTCTAAACAGTCTTTTGCCATTCTAATGCCATTATCTGCATTGTAGGGCTATAGTAAGGTTGCAGGCTTGAAATTTAGCACTTGTAAAAAGATATTCGCTTATGAAATAAAAACACATTCTAAACAGTCTTTTGCCATTCTAATGCCATTATCTGCATTGTAGGGCTATTTAGACTGTCTTAGTAAGGTTGCTGGCTTGAAATTTAGCACTTGTAAAAAGATATTCGCTTATGAAATAAAAACAAATTCTAAACAGTCTTTTGCCATTCTAATGCCATTATCTGCATTGAAGGGCTATTTAGACTGTCTTAGTAAGGTTGCTGGCTTGAAATTTAGCACTTGTAAAAAGATATTCGCTTATGAAATAAAAACACATTCTAAACAGTCTTTTGCCATTCTAATGCCATTATCTGCATTGTAGGGCTATTTAGACTGTCTTAGTAAGGTTGCTGGCTTGAAATTTAGCACTTGTAAAAAGATATTCGCTTATGAAATAAAAACACATTCTAAACAGTCTTTTGCCATTCTAATGCCATTATCTGCATTGTAGGGCTATTTAGACTGTCTTAGTAAGGTTGCTGGCTTGAAATTTAGCACTTGTAAAAAGATATTCGCTTATGAAATAAAAACACATTCTAAACAGTCTTTTGCCATTCTAATGCCATTATCTGCATTGTAGGGCTATTTAGACTGTCTTAGTAAGGTTGCTGGCTTGAAATTTAGCACTTGTAAAAAGATATTCGCTTATGAAATAAAAACACATTCTAAACAGTCTTTTGCCATTCTAATGCCATTATCTGCATTGTAGGGCTATAGTAAGGTTGCAGGCTTGAAATTTAGCACTTGTAAAAAGATATTCGCTTATGAAATAAAAACACATTCTAAACAGTCTTTTGCCATTCTAATGCCATTATCTGCATTGTAGGGCTATAGTAAGGTTGCAGGCTTGAAATTTAGCACTTATAAAAAGATATTCGCTTATGAAATAAAAACACATTCTAAACAGTCTTTTGCCATTCTAATGCCATTATCTGCATTGTAGGGCTATAGTAAGGTTGCAGGCTTGAAATTTAGCACTTGTAAAAAGATATTCGCTTATGAAATAAAAACACATTCTAAACAGTCTTTTGCCATTCTAATGCCATTATCTGCATTGAAGGGCTATTTAGACTGTCTTAGTAAGGTTGCTGGCTTGAAATTTAGCACTTGTAAAAAGATATTCGCTTATGAAATAAAAACACATTCTAAACAGTCTTTTGCCATTCTAATGCCATTATCTGCATTGTAGGGCTATTTAGACTGTCTTAGTAAGGTTGCTGGCTTGAAATTTAGCACTTGTAAAAAGATATTCGCTTATGAAATAAAAACACATTCTAAACAGTCTTTTGCCATTCTAATGCCATTATCTGCATTGTAGGGCTATTTAGACTGTCTTAGTAAGGTTGCTGGCTTGAAATTTAGCACTTGTAAAAAGATATTCGCTTATGAAATAAAAACACATTCTAAACAGTCTTTTGCCATTCTAATGCCATTATCTGCATTGTAGGGCTATTTAGACTGTCTTAGTAAGGTTGCTGGCTTGAAATTTAGCACTTGTAAAAAGATATTCGCTTATGAAATAAAAACACATTCTAAACAGTCTTTTGCCATTCTAATGCCATTATCTGCATTGTAGGGCTATTTAGACTGTCTTAGTAAGGTTGCTGGCTTGAAATTTAGCACTTGTAAAAAGATATTCGCTTATGAAATAAAAACACATTCTAAACAGTCTTTTGCCATTCTAATGCCATTATCTGCATTGAAGGGCTATTTAGACTGTCTTAGTAAGGTTGCTGGCTTGAAATTTAGCACTTGTAAAAATATATTCGCTTATGAAATAAAAACACATTCTAAACAGTCTTTTGCCATTCTAATGCCATTATCTGCATTGTAGGGCTATTTAGACTGTCTTAGTAAGGTTGCTGGCTTGAAATTTAGCACTTGTAAAAAGATATTCGCTTATGAAATAAAAACACATTCTAAACAGTCTTTTGCCATTCTAATGCCATTATCTGCATTGAAGGGCTATTTAGACTGTCTTAGTAAGGTTGCTGGCTTGAAATTTAGCACTTGTAAAAAGATATTCGCTTATGAAATAAAAACACATTCTAAACAGTCTTTTGCCATTCTAATGCCATTATCTGCATTGTAGGGCTATTTAGACTGTCTTAGTAAGGTTGCTGGCTTGAAATTTAGCACTTGTAAAAAGATATTCGCTTATGAAATAAAAACACATTCTAAACAGTCTTTTGCCATTCTAATGCCATTATCTGCATTGTAGGGCTATTTAGACTGTCTTAGTAAGGTTGCTGGCTTGAAATTTAGCACTTGTAAAAAGATATTCGCTTATGAAATAAAAACACATTCTAAACAGTCTTTTGCCATTCTAATGCCATTATCTGCATTGTAGGGCTATTTAGACTGTCTTAGTAAGGTTGCTGGCTTGAAATTTAGCACTTGTAAAAAGATATTCGCTTATGAAATAAAAACACATTCTAAACAGTCTTTTGCCATTATAATGCCATTATCTGCATTGTAGGGCTATAGTAAGGTTGCAGGCTTGAAATTTAGCACTTGTAAAAAGATATTCGCTTATGAAATAAAAACACATTCTAAACAGTCTTTTGCCATTCTAATGCCATTATCTGCATTGTAGGGCTATTTAGACTGTCTTAGTAAGGTTGCTGGCTTGAAATTTAGCACTTGTAAAAAGATATTCGCTTATGAAATAAAAACACATTCTAAACAGTCTTTTGCCATTCTAATGCCATTATCTGCATTGAAGGGCTATTTAGACTGTCTTAGTAAGGTTGCTGGCTTGAAATTTAGCACTTGTAAAAAGATATTCGCTTATGAAATAAAAACACATTCTAAACAGTCTTTTGCCATTCTAATGCCATTATCTGCATTGTAGGGCTATTTAGACTGTCTTAGTAAGGTTGCTGGCTTGAAATTTAGCACTTGTAAAAAGATATTCGCTTATGAAATAAAAACACATTCTAAACAGTCTTTTGCCATTCTAATGCCATTATCTGCATTGTAGGGCTATTTAGACTGTCTTAGTAAGGTTGCTGGCTTGAAATTTAGCACTTGTAAAAAGATATTCGCTTATGAAATAAAAACACATTCTAAACAGTCTTTTGCCATTCTAATGCCATTATCTGCATTGTAGGGCTATTTAGACTGTCTTAGTAAGGTTGCTGGCTTGAAATTTAGCACTTGTAAAAAGATATTCGCTTATGAAATAAAAACACATTCTAAACAGTCTTTTGCCATTCTAATGCCATTATCTGCATTGTAGGGCTATAGTAAGGTTGCAGGCTTGAAATTTAGCACTTGTAAAAAGATATTCGCGTATGAAATAAAAACACATTCTAAACAGTCTTTTGCCATTCTAATGCCATTATCTGCATTGTAGGGCTATAGTAAGGTTGCAGGCTTGAAATTTAGCACTTGTAAAAAGATATTCGCTTATGAAATAAAAACACATTCTAAACAGTCTTTTGCCATTCTAATGCCATTATCTGCATTGTAGGGCTATAGTAAGGTTGCAGGCTTGAAATTTAGCACTTGTAAAAAGATATTCGCTTATGAAATAAAAACACATTCTAAACAGTCTTTTGCCATTCTAATGCCATTATCTGCATTGAAGGGCTATTTAGACTGTCTTAGTAAGGTTGCTGGCTTGAAATTTAGCACTTGTAAAAAGATATTCGCTTATGAAATAAAAACACATTCTAAACAGTCTTTTGCCATTCTAATGCCATTATCTGCATTGTAGGGCTATAGTAAGGTTGCAGGCTTGAAATTTAGCACTTGTAAAAAGATATTCGCTTATGAAATAAAAACACATTCTAAACAGTCTTTTGCCATTCTAATGCCATTATCTGCATTGAAGGGCTATTTAGACTGTCTTAGTAAGGTTGCTGGCTTGAAATTTAGCACTTGTAAAAAGATATTCGCTTATGAAATAAAAACACATTCTAAACAGTCTTTTGCCATTCTAATGCCATTATCTGCATTGTAGGGCTATTTAGACTGTCTTAGTAAGGTTGCTGGCTTGAAATTTAGCACTTGTAAAAAGATATTCGCTTATGAAATAAAAACACATTCTAAACAGTCTTTTGCCATTCTAATGCCATTATCTGCATTGTAGGGCTATTTAGACTGTCTTAGTAAGGTTGCTGGCTTGAAATTTAGCACTTGTAAAAAGATATTCGCTTATGAAATAAAAACACATTCTAAACAGTCTTTTGCCATTCTAATGCCATTATCTGCATTGTAGGGCTATTTAGACTGTCTTAGTAAGGTTGCTGGCTTGAAATTTAGCACTTGTAAAAAGATATTCGCTTATGAAATAAAAACACATTCTAAACAGTCTTTTGCCATTCTAATGCCATTATCTGCATTGAAGGGCTATTTAGACTGTCTTAGTAAGGTTGCTGGCTTGAAATTTAGCACTTGTAAAAAGATATTCGCTTATGAAATAAAAACACATTCTAAACAGTCTTTTGCCATTCTAATGCCATTATCTGCATTGTAGGGCTATAGTAAGGTTGCAGGCTTGAAATTTAGCACTTGTAAAAAGATATTCGCTTATGAAATAAAAACACATTCTAAACAGTCTTTTGCCATTCTAATGCCATTATCTGCATTGAAGGGCTATTTAGACTGTCTTAGTAAGGTTGCAGGCTTGAAATTTAGCACTTGTAAAAAGATATTCACTTATGAAATAAAAACACATTCTAAACAGTCTTTTGCCATTCTAATGCCATTATCTGCATTGTAGGGCTATAGTAAGGTTGCAGGCTTGAAATTTAGCACTTGTAAAAAGATATTCGCTTATGAAATAAAAAACACATTCTAAACAGTCTTTTGCCATTCTAATGCCATTATCTGCATTGAAGGGCTATTTAGACTGTCTTAGTAAGGTTGCAGGCTTGAAATTTAGCACTTGTAAAAAGATATTCACTTATGAAATAAAAACACATTCTAAACAGTCTTTTGCCATTCTAATGCCATTATCTGCATTGTAGGGCTATTTAGACTGTCTTAGTAAGGTTGCTGGCTTGAAATTTAGCACTTGTAAAAAGATATTCGCTTATGAAATAAAAACACATTCTAAACAGTGTTTTGCCATTCTAATGCCATTATCTGCATTGTAGGGCTATAGTAAGGTTGCAGGCTTGAAATTTAGCACTTGTAAAAAGATATTCGCTTATGAAATAAAAACACATTCTAAACAGTCTTTTGCCATTCTAATGCCATTATCTGCATTGTAGGGCTAATTTAGACTGTCTTAGTAAGGTTGCTGGCTTGAAATTTAGCACTTGTAAAAAGATATTCGCTTATGAAATAAAAACACATTCTAAACAGTGTTTTGCCATTCTAATGCCATTATCTGCATTGTAGGGCTATTTAGACTGTCTTAGTAAGGTTGCTGGCTTGAAATTTAGCACTTGTAAAAAGATATTCGCTTATGAAATAAAAACACATTCTAAACAGTGTTTTGCCATTCTAATGCCATTATCTGCATTGTAGGGCTATAGTAAGGTTGCTGGCTTGAAATTTAGCACTTGTAAAAAGATATTCGCTTATGAAATAAAAACACATTCTAAACAGTCTTTTGCCATTCTAATGCCATTATCTGCATTGTAGGGCTATAGTAAGGTTGCAGGCTTGAAATTTAGCACTTGTAAAAAGATATTCGCTTATGAAATAAAAACACATTCTAAACAGTCTTTTGCCATTCTAATGCCATTATCTGCATTGTAGGGCTATAGTAAGGTTGCAGGCTTGAAATTTAGCACTTGTAAAAAGATATTCGCTTATGAAATAAAAACACATTCTAAACAGTCTTTTGCCATTCTAATGCCATTATCTGCATTGTAGGGCTATTTAGACTGTCTTAGTAAGGTTGCTGGCTTGAAATTTAGCACTTGTAAAAAGATATTCGCTTATGAAATAAAAACACATTCTAAACAGTCTTTTGCCATTCTAATGCCATTATCTGCATTGAAGGGCTATTTAGACTGTCTTAGTAAGGTTGCTGGCTTGAAATTTAGCACTTGTAAAAAGATATTCGCTTATGAAATAAAAACACATTCTAAACAGTCTTTTGCCATTCTAATGCCATTATCTGCATTGTAGGGCTATTTAGACTGTCTTAGTAAGGTTGCTGGCTTGAAATTTAGCACTTGTAAAAAGATATTCGCTTATGAAATCAAAACACATTCTAAACAGTCTTTTGCCATTCTAATGCCATTATCTGCATTGTAGGGCTATTTAGACTGTCTTAGTAAGGTTGCTGGCTTGAAATTTAGCACTTGTAAAAAGATATTCGCTTATGAAATAAAAACACATTCTAAACAGTCTTTTGCCATTCTAATGCCATTATCTGCATTGTAGGGCTATAGTGAGGTTGCAGGCTTGAAATTTAGCACTTGTAAAAAGATATTCGCTTATGAAATAAAAACACATTCTAAACAGTCTTTTGCCATTATAATGCCATTATCTGCATTGTAGGGCTATAGTAAGGTTGCAGGCTTGAAATTTAGCACTTGTAAAAAGATATTCGCTTATGAAATAAAAACACATTCTAAACAGTCTTTTGCCATTCTAATGCCATTATCTGCATTGTAGGGCTATAGTAAGGTTGCAGGCTTGAAATTTAGCACTTGTAAAAAGATATTCGCTTATGAAATAAAAACACATTCTAAACAGTCTTTTGCCATTCTAATGCCATTATCTGCATTGAAGGGCTATTTAGACTGTCTTAGTAAGGTTGCTGGCTTGAAATTTAGCACTTGTAAAAAGATATTCGCTTATGAAATAAAAACACATTCTAAACAGTCTTTTGCCATTCTAATGCCATTATCTGCATTGTAGGGCTATAGTAAGGTTGCAGGCTTGAAATTTAGCACTTGTAAAAAGATATTCGCTTATGAAATAAAAACACATTCTAAACAGTCTTTTGCCATTCTAATGCCATTATCTGCATTGAAGGGCTATTTAGACTGTCTTAGTAAGGTTGCTGGCTTGAAATTTAGCACTTGTAAAAAGATATTCGCTTATGAAATAAAAACACATTCTAAACAGTCTTTTGCCATTCTAATGCCATTATCTGCATTGTAGGGCTATTTAGACTGTCTTAGTAAGGTTGCTGGCTTGAAATTTAGCACTTGTAAAAAGATATTCGCTTATGAAATAAAAACACATTCTAAACAGTCTTTTGCCATTCTAATGCCATTATCTGCATTGTAGGGCTATTTAGACTGTCTTAGTAAGGTTGCTGGCTTGAAATTTAGCACTTGTAAAAAGATATTCGCTTATGAAATAAAAACACATTCTAAACAGTCTTTTGCCATTCTAATGCCATTATCTGCATTGTAGGGCTATTTAGACTGTCTTAGTAAGGTTGCTGGCTTGAAATTTAGCACTTGTAAAAAGATATTCGCTTATGAAATAAAAACACATTCTAAACAGTCTTTTGCCATTCTAATGCCATTATCTGCATTGTAGGGCTATTTAGACTGTCTTAGTAAGGTTGCTGGCTTGAAATTTAGCACTTGTAAAAAGATATTCGCTTATGAAATAAAAACACATTCTAAACAGTCTTTTGCCATTCTAATGCCATTATCTGCATTGAAGGGCTATTTAGACTGTCTTAGTAAGGTTGCTGGCTTGAAATTTAGCACTTGTAAAAAGATATTCGCTTTTGAAATAAAAACACATTCTAAACAGTCTTTTGCCATTCTAATGCCATTATCTGCATTGTAGGGCTATTTAGACTGTCTTAGTAAGGTTGCTGGCTTGAAATTTAGCACTTGTAAAAAGATATTCGCTTATGAAATAAAAACACATTCTAAACAGTCTTTTGCCATTCTAATGCCATTATCTGCATTGTAGGGCTATTTAGACTGTCTTAGTAAGGTTGCTGGCTTGAAATTTAGCACTTGTAAAAAGATATTCGCTTATGAAATAAAAACACATTCTAAACAGTCTTTTGCCATTCTAATGCCATTATCTGCATTGAAGGGCTATTTAGACTGTCTTAGTAAGGTTGCTGGCTTGAAATTTAGCACTTGTAAAAAGATATTCGCTTATGAAATAAAAACACATTCTAAACAGTCTTTTGCCATTCTAATGCCATTATCTGCATTGTAGGGCTATTTAGACTGTCTTAGTAAGGTTGCTGGCTTGAAATTTAGCACTTGTAAAAAGATATTCGCTTATGAAATAAAAACACATTCTAAACAGTCTTTTGCCATTCTAATGCCATTATCTGCATTGAAGGGCTATTTAGACTGTCTTAGTAAGGTTGCTGGCTTGAAATTTAGCACTTGTAAAAAGATATTCGCTTATGAAATAAAAACACATTCTAAACAGTGTTTTGCCATTCTAATGCCATTATCTGCATTGTAGGGCTATAGTAAGGTTGCAGGCTTGAAATTTAGCACTTGTAAAAAGATATTCGCTTATGAAATAAAAACACATTCTAAACAGTCTTTTGCCATTCTAATGCCATTATCTGCATTGAAGGGCTATTTAGACTGTCTTAGTAAGGTTGCTGGCTTGAAATTTAGCACTTGTAAAAAGATATTCGCTTATGAAATAAAAACACATTCTAAACAGTCTTTTGCCATTCTAATGCCATTATCTGCATTGTAGGGCTATTTAGACTGTCTTAGTAAGGTTGCTGGCTTGAAATTTAGCACTTGTAAAAAGATATTCGCTTATGAAATAAAAACACATTCTAAACAGTCTTTTGCCATTCTAATGCCATTATCTGCATTGAAGGGCTATTTAGACTGTCTTAGTAAGGTTGCTGGCTTGAAATTTAGCACTTGTAAAAAGATATTCGCTTATGAAATAAAAACACATTCTAAACAGTCTTTTGCCATTCTAATGCCATTATCTGCATTGTAGGGCTATTTAGACTGTCTTAGTAAGGTTGCTGGCTTGAAATTTAGCACTTGTAAAAAGAAATCTACATTCTAAACAGTCTTTTGCCATTCTAATGCCATTATCTGCATTGTAGGGCTATTTAGACTGTCTTAGTAAGGTTGCTGGCTTGAAATTTAGCACTTGTAAAAAGATATTCGCTTATGAAATAAAAACACATTCTAAACAGTCTTTTGCCATTCTAATGCCATTATCTGCATTGAAGGGCTATTTAGACTGTCTTAGTAAGGTTGCTGGCTTGAAATTTAGCACTTGTAAAAAGATATTCGCTTATGAAATAAAAACACATTCTAAACAGTCTTTTGCCATTCTAATGCCATTATCTGCATTGTAGGGCTATTTAGACTGTCTTAGTAAGGTTGCTGGCTTGAAATTTAGCACTTGTAAAAAGATATTCGCTTATGAAATAAAAACACATTCTAAACAGTCTTTTGCCATTCTAATGCCATTATCTGCATTGAAGGGCTATTTAGACTGTCTTAGTAAGGTTGCTGGCTTGAAATTTAGCACTTGTAAAAAGATATTCGCTTATGAAATAAAAACACATTCTAAACAGTCTTTTGCCATTCTAATGCCATTATCTGCATTGTAGGGCTATTTAGGCTGTCTTAGTAAGGTTGCTGGCTTGAAATTTAGCACTTGTAAAAAGATATTCGCTTATGAAATAAAAACACATTCTAAACAGTCTTTTGCCATTCTAATGCCATTATCTGCATTGAAGGGCTATTTAGACTGTCTTAGTAAGGTTGCTGGCTTGAAATTTAGCACTTGTAAAAAGATATTCGCTTATGAAATAAAAACACATTCTAAACAGTCTTTTGCCATTCTAATGCCATTATCTGCATTGTAGGGCTATTTAGACTGTCTTAGTAAGGTTGCTGGCTTGAAATTTAGCACATGTAAAAAGATATTTGCTTATGAAATAAAAACACATTCTAAACAGTCTTTTGCCATTCTAATGCCATTATCTGCATTGTAGGGCTATTTAGACTGTCTTAGTAAGGTTGCTGGCTTGAAATTTAGCACTTGTAAAAAGATATTCGCTTATGAAATAAAAACACATTCTAAACAGTCTTTTGCCATTCTAATGCCATTATCTGCATTGAAGGGCTATTTAGACTGTCTTAGTAAGGTTGCTGGCTTGAAATTTAGCACTTGTAAAAAGATATTCGCTTATGAAATAAAAACACATTCTAAACAGTCTTTTGCCATTCTAATGCCATTATCTGCATTGTAGGGCTATTTAGACTGTCTTAGTAAGGTTGCTGGCTTGAAATTTAGCACTTGTAAAAAGATATTCGCTTATGAAATAAAAACACATTCTAAACAGTCTTTTGCCATTCTAATGCCATTATCTGCATTGAAGGGCTATTTAGACTGTCTTAGTAAGGTTGCTGGCTTGAAATTTAGCACTTGTAAAAAGATATTCGCTTATGAAATAAAAACACATTCTAAACAGTCTTTTGCCATTCTAATGCCATTATCTGCATTGTAGGGCTATTTAGACTGTCTTAGTAAGGTTGCTGGCTTGAAATTTAGCACTTGTAAAAAGATATTCGCTTATGAAATAAAAACACATTCTAAACAGTCTTTTGCCATTCTAATGCCATTATCTGCATTGAAGGGCTATTTAGACTGTCTTAGTAAGGTTGCTGGCTTGAAATTTAGCACTTGTAAAAAGATATTCGCTTATGAAATAAAAACACATTCTAAACAGTCTTTTGCCATTCTAATGCCATTATCTGCATTGTAGGGCTATTTAGACTGTCTTAGTAAGGTTGCTGGCTTGAAATTTAGCACTTGTAAAAAGATATTCGCTTATGAAATAAAAACACATTCTAAACAGTCTTTTGCCATTCTAATGCCATTATCTGCATTGAAGGGCTATTTAGACTGTCTTAGTAAGGTTGCTGGCTTGAAATTTAGCACTTGTAAAAAGATATTCGCTTATGAAATAAAAACACATTCTAAACAGTCTTTTGCCATTCTAATGCCATTATCTGCATTGTAGGGCTATTTAGACTGTCTTAGTAAGGTTGCTGGCTTGAAATTTAGCACTTGTAAAAAGATATTCGCTTATGAAATAAAAACACATTCTAAACAGTCTTTTGCCATTCTAATGCCATTATCTGCATTGAAGGGCTATTTAGACTGTCTTAGTAAGGTGCTGCTTGAAATTTAGCACTTGTAAAAAGATATTCGCTTATGAAATAAAAACACATTCTAAACAGTCTTTTGCCATTCTAATGCCATTATCTGCATTGTAGGGCTATTTAGACTGTCTTAGTAAGGTTGCTGGCTTGAAATTTAGCACTTGTAAAAAGATATTCGCTTATGAAATAAAAACACATTCTAAACAGTCTTTTGCCATTCTAATGCCATTATCTGCATTGTAGGGCTATTTAGACTGTCTTAGTAAGGTTGCTGGCTTGAAATTTAGCACTTGTAAAAAGATATTCGCTTATGAAATAAAAACACATTCTAAACAGTCTTTTGCCATTCTAATGCCATTATCTGCATTGTAGGGCTATTTAGACTGTCTTAGTAAGGTTGCTGGCTTGAAATTTAGCACTTGTAAAAAGATATTCGCTTATGAAATAAAAACACATTCTAAACAGTCTTTTGCCATTCTAATGCCATTATCTGCATTGAAGGGCTATTTAGACTGTCTTAGTAAGGTTGCTGGCTTGAAATTTAGCACTTGTAAAAAGATATTCGCTTATGAAATAAAAACACATTCTAAACAGTCTTTTGCCATTCTAATGCCATTATCTGCATTGTAGGGCTATTTAGACTGTCTTAGTAAGGTTGCTGGCTTGAAATTTAGCACTTGTAAAAAGATATTCGCTTATGAAATAAAAACACATTCTAAACAGTCTTTTGCCATTCTAATGCCATTATCTGCATTGAAGGGCTATTTAGACTGTCTTAGTAAGGTTGCTGGCTTGAAATTTAGCACTTGTAAAAAGATATTCGCTTATGAAATAAAAACACATTCTAAACAGTCTTTTGCCATTCTAATGCCATTATCTGCATTGTAGGGCTATTTAGGCTGTCTTAGTAAGGTTGCTGGCTTGAAATTTAGCACTTGTAAAAAGATATTCGCTTATGAAATAAAAACACATTCTAAACAGTCTTTTGCCATTCTAATGCCATTATCTGCATTGAAGGGCTATTTAGACTGTCTTAGTAAGGTTGCTGGCTTGAAATTTAGCACTTGTAAAAAGATATTCGCTTATGAAATAAAAACACATTCTAAACAGTCTTTTGCCATTCTAATGCCATTATCTGCATTGTAGGGCTATTTAGACTGTCTTAGTAAGGTTGCTGGCTTGAAATTTAGCACTTGTAAAAAGATATTCGCTTATGAAATAAAAACACATTCTAAACAGTCTTTTGCCATTCTAATGCCATTATCTGCATTGTAGGGCTATTTAGACTGTCTTAGTAAGGTTGCTGGCTTGAAATTTAGCACTTGTAAAAAGATATTCGCTTATGAAATAAAAACACATTCTAAACAGTCTTTTGCCATTCTAATGCCATTATCTGCATTGAAGGGCTATTTAGACTGTCTTAGTAAGGTTGCTGGCTTGAAATTTAGCACTTGTAAAAAGATATTCGCTTATGAAATAAAAACACATTCTAAACAGTCTTTTGCCATTCTAATGCCATTATCTGCAATTGTAGGGCTATTTAGACTGTCTTAGTAAGGTTGCTGGCTTGAAATTTAGCACTTGTAAAAAGATATTCGCTTATGAAATAAAAACACATTCTAAACAGTCTTTTGCCATTCTAATGCCATTATCTGCATTGAAGGGCTATTTAGACTGTCTTAGTAAGGTTGCTGGCTTGAAATTTAGCACTTGTAAAAAGATATTCGCTTATGAAATAAAAACACATTCTAAACAGTCTTTTGCCATTCTAATGCCATTATCTGCATTGTAGGGCTATTTAGACTGTCTTAGTAAGGTTGCTGGCTTGAAATTTAGCACTTGTAAAAAGATATTCGCTTATGAAATAAAAACACATTCTAAACAGTCTTTTGCCATTCTAATGCCATTATCTGCATTGAAGGGCTATTTAGACTGTCTTAGTAAGGTTGCTGGCTTGAAATTTAGCACTTGTAAAAAGATATTCGCTTATGAAATAAAAACACATTCTAAACAGTCTTTTGCCATTCTAATGCCATTATCTGCATTGTAGGGCTATTTAGACTGTCTTAGTAAGGTTGCTGGCTTGAAATTTAGCACTTGTAAAAAGATATTCGCTTATGAAATAAAAACACATTCTAAACAGTCTTTTGCCATTCTAATGCCATTATCTGCATTGAAGGGCTATTTAGACTGTCTTAGTAAGGTTGCTGGCTTGAAATTTAGCACTTGTAAAAAGATATTCGCTTATGAAATAAAAACACATTCTAAACAGTCTTTTGCCATTCTAATGCCATTATCTGCATTGAAGGGCTATTTAGACTGTCTTAGTAAGGTTGCTGGCTTGAAATTTAGCACTTGTAAAAAGATATTCGCTTATGAAATAAAAACACATTCTAAACAGTCTTTTGCCATTCTAATGCCATTATCTGCATTGTAGGGCTATTTAGACTGTCTTAGTAAGGTTGCTGGCTTGAAATTTAGCACTTGTAAAAAGATATTCGCTTATGAAATAAAAACACATTCTAAACAGTCTTTTGCCATTCTAATGCCATTATCTGCATTGAAGGGCTATTTAGACTGTCTTAGTAAGGTTGCTGGCTTGAAATTTAGCACTTGTAAAAAGATATTCGCTTATGAAATAAAAACACATTCTAAACAGTCTTTTGCCATTCTAATGCCATTATCTGCATTGTAGGGCTATTTAGACTGTCTTAGTAAGGTTGCTGGCTTGAAATTTAGCACTTGTAAAAAGATATTCGCTTATGAAATAAAAACACATTCTAAACAGTCTTTTGCCATTCTAATGCCATTATCTGCATTGAAGGGCTATTTAGACTGTCTTAGTAAGGTTGCTGGCTTGAAATTTAGCACTTGTAAAAAGATATTCGCTTATGAAATAAAAACACATTCTAAACAGTCTTTTGCCATTCTAATGCCATTATCTGCATTGTAGGGCTATTTAGACTGTCTTAGTAAGGTTGCTGGCTTGAAATTTAGCACTTGTAAAAAGATATTCGCTTATGAAATAAAAACACATTCTAAACAGTCTTTTGCCATTCTAATGCCATTATCTGCATTGAAGGGCTATTTAGACTGTCTTAGTAAGGTTGCTGGCTTGAAATTTAGCACTTGTAAAAAGATATTCGCTTATGAAATAAAAACACATTCTAAACAGTCTTTTGCCATTCTAATGCCATTATCTGCATTGTAGGGCTATTTAGACTGTCTTAGTAAGGTTGCTGGCTTGAAATTTAGCACTTGTAAAAAGATATTCGCTTATGAAATAAAAACACATTCTAAACAGTCTTTTGCCATTCTAATGCCATTATCTGCATTGAAGGGCTATTTAGACTGTCTTAGTAAGGTTGCTGGCTTGAAATTTAGCACTTGTAAAAAGATATTCGCTTATGAAATAAAAACACATTCTAAACAGTCTTTTGCCATTCTAATGCCATTATCTGCATTGTAGGGCTATTTAGACTGTCTTAGTAAGGTTGCTGGCTTGAAATTTAGCACTTGTAAAAAGATATTCGCTTATGAAATAAAAACACATTCTAAACAGTCTTTTGCCATTCTAATGCCATTATCTGCATTGAAGGGCTATTTAGACTGTCTTAGTAAGGTTGCTGGCTTGAAATTTAGCACTTGTAAAAAGATATTCGCTTATGAAATAAAAACACATTCTAAACAGTCTTTTGCCATTCTAATGCCATTATCTGCATTGTAGGGCTATTTAGACTGTCTTAGTAAGGTTGCTGGCTTGAAATTTAGCACTTGTAAAAAGATATTCGCTTATGAAATAAAAACACATTCTAAACAGTCTTTTGCCATTCTAATGCCATTATCTGCATTGAAGGGCTATTTAGACTGTCTTAGTAAGGTTGCTGGCTTGAAATTTAGCACTTGTAAAAAGATATTCGCTTATGAAATAAAAACACATTCTAAACAGTCTTTTGCCATTCTAATGCCATTATCTGCATTGTAGGGCTATTTAGACTGTCTTAGTAAGGTTGCTGGCTTGAAATTTAGCACTTGTAAAAAGATATTCGCTTATGAAATAAAAACACATTCTAAACAGTCTTTTGCCATTCTAATGCCATTATCTGCATTGAAGGGCTATTTAGACTGTCTTAGTAAGGTTGCTGGCTTGAAATTTAGCACTTGTAAAAAGATATTCGCTTATGAAATAAAAACACATTCTAAACAGTCTTTTGCCATTCTAATGCCATTATCTGCATTGAAGGGCTATTTAGACTGTCTTAGTAAGGTTGCTGGCTTGAAATTTAGCACTTGTAAAAAGATATTCGCTTATGAAATAAAAACACATTCTAAACAGTCTTTTGCCATTCTAATGCCATTATCTGCATTGTAGGGCTATTTAGACTGTCTTAGTAAGGTTGCTGGCTTGAAATTTAGCACTTGTAAAAAGATATTCGCTTATGAAATAAAAACACATTCTAAACAGTCTTTTGCCATTCTAATGCCATTATCTGCATTGTAGGGCTATTTAGACTGTCTTAGTAAGGTTGCTGGCTTGAAATTTAGCACTTGTAAAAAGATATTCGCTTATGAAATAAAAACACATTCTAAACAGTCTTTTGCCATTCTAATGCCATTATCTGCATTGAAGGGCTATTTAGACTGTCTTAGTAAGGTTGCTGGCTTGAAATTTAGCACTTGTAAAAAGATATTCGCTTATGAAATAAAAACACATTCTAAACAGTCTTTTGCCATTCTAATGCCATTATCTGCATTGTAGGGCTATTTAGACTGTCTTAGTAAGGTTGCTGGCTTGAAATTTAGCACTTGTAAAAAGATATTCGCTTATGAAATAAAAACACATTCTAAACAGTCTTTTGCCATTCTAATGCCATTATCTGCATTGAAGGGCTATTTAGACTGTCTTAGTAAGGTTGCTGGCTTGAAATTTAGCACTTGTAAAAAGATATTCGCTTATGAAATAAAAACACATTCTAAACAGTCTTTTGCCATTCTAATGCCATTATCTGCATTGTAGGGCTATTTAGACTGTCTTAGTAAGGTTGCTGGCTTGAAATTTAGCACTTGTAAAAAGATATTCGCTTATGAAATAAAAACACATTCTAAACAGTCTTTTGCCATTCTAATGCCATTATCTGCATTGTAGGGCTATTTAGACTGTCTTAGTAAGGTTGCTGGCTTGAAATTTAGCACTTGTAAAAAGATATTCGCTTATGAAATAAAAACACATTCTAAACAGTCTTTTGCCATTCTAATGCCATTATCTGCATTGAAGGGCTATTTAGACTGTCTTAGTAAGGTTGCTGGCTTGAAATTTAGCACTTGTAAAAAGATATTCGCTTATGAAATAAAAACACATTCTAAACAGTCTTTTGCCATTCTAATGCCATTATCTGCATTGTAGGGCTATTTAGACTGTCTTAGTAAGGTTGCTGGCTTGAAATTTAGCACTTGTAAAAAGATATTCGCTTATGAAATAAAAACACATTCTAAACAGTCTTTTGCCATTCTAATGCCATTATCTGCATTGAAGGGCTATTTAGACTGTCTTAGTAAGGTT
>NC_140166.1:122277532-122290032 GCF_963971535.1 Notolepis coatsorum
TCTCAGCATTTTCGATGCATGAAGTGATTGAGGGAAAGCGCCCTCACAACGGGATGTACCCGGGGGTAGAAGGCCCGACTGGATCCGAGCAACGGTGCCCCCTTGGGGGCCAGTTGCGGGTAAGTTGTGGGTCTTCAGCAGAGCTTGGTTCTCAGCATTTTCGATGCAGGAAGTGATTGAGGGAAAGCGCCCCCAGAACGAGATGGACCCAGGGTAGAAGGCCCGAGTGGATCCGTGCAACGGTGCTCCCGTGGGACCCGATACGGTGCCCCGGGGACCCGATACGGTGCTCCCGTGGGAATCGATTAAGAGGCTAAGATTTTCTCAGGCATTTTCGAGACAGGAAGCCGATTAGGAAAAGCTTACCCACCCCCAGATGGACCCAGGGTAGAAGGCCTGCGTGGATCCGGGCAACGATGCTCCCGTGGGACCCGATACGGTGCCCCGGGGACCCCTTTTGGCCAGGTTAAGAGTGTCTCAGGCATTTTCGAGACAGGAAGCCGATTAGGAAAAGCTTACCCACCCCCAGATGGACCCAGGGTAGAAGGCCTGCGTGGATCCGGGCAACGGTGCTCCCGTGGGACCCGATACGGTGCCCCGGGAACCCCTTTTGGCCAGGTTAAGAGTGTCTCAGGCATTTTCGAGACAGGAAGCCGATTAGGAAAAGCTTACCCACCCCCAGATGGACCCAGGGTAGAAGGCCTGCGTGGATCCGGGCAACGGTGCTCCCGTGGGACCCGATACGGTGCCCCGGGAACCCCTTTTGGCCAGGTTAAGAGTGTCTCAGGCATTTTCGAGACAGGAAGCCGATTAGGAAAAGCTTACCCACCCCCAGATGGACCCAGGGTAGAAGGCCTGCGTGGATCCGGGCAACGGTGCTCCCGTGGGACCCGATGCGGAGCCCCGGGACGTCCGGGGACCCAGAGCCTGGTTCTCAGCATTTTCGATGCATGAAGTGATTGAGGGAAAGCGCCCCCACAACGGGATGTACCCGGGGGTAGAAGGCCCGACTGGATCCGAGCAACGGTGCCCCCTTGGGGGCCAGTTGCGGGTAAGTTGTGGGTCTTCAGCAGAGCCTGGTTCTCAGCATTTTCGATGCAGGAAGTGATTGAGGGAAAGCGCCCCCAGAACGAGATGGACCCAGGGTAGAAGGCCCGAGTGGATCCGTGCAACGGTGCTCCCGTGGGACCCTAACCCTAACCCTAACCCTAACCCGATACGGTGCCCCGGGAACCCCTTTTGGCCAGGTTAAGAGTGTCTCAGGCATTTTCGAGACAGGAAGCCGATTAGGAAAAGCTTACCCACCCCCAGATGGACCCAGGGTAGAAGGCCTGCGTGGATCCGGGCAACGGTGCTCCCGTGGGGGCCAGTTGCGGGTAAGTTGTGGGTCTTCAGCAGAGCCTGGTTCTCAGCATTTTCGATGCAGGAAGTGATTGAGGGAAAGCGCCCCCAGAACGAGATGGACCCAGGGTAGAAGGCCCGAGTGGATCCGTGCAACGGTGCTCCCGTGGGACCCGATACGGTGCCCCGGGGACCAGATACAGTGCTCCCGTGGGAACCGATTAAGAGGCTAAGATTTTCTCAGGCATTTTCGAGACAGGAAGCCGATTAGGAAAAGCTTACCCACCCCCAGATGGACCCAGGGTAGAAGGCCTGCGTGGATCCGGGCAACGGTGCTCCCGTGGGACCCGATACGGTGCCCCGGGGACCCCTTTTGGCCAGGTTAAGAGTGTCTCAGGCATTTTCGAGACAGGAAGCCGATTAGGAAAAGCTTACCCACCCCCAGATGGACCCAGGGTAGAAGGCCTGCGTGGATCCGGGCAACGGTGCTCCCGTGGGACCCGATACGGTGCCCCGGGAACCCCTTTTGGCCAGGTTAAGAGTGTCTCAGGCATTTTCGAGACAGGAAGCCGATTAGGAAAAGCTTACCCACCCCCAGATGGACCCAGGGTAGAAGGCCTGCGTGGATCCGGGCAACGGTGCTCCCGTGGGACCCGATGCGGAGCCCCGGGACGTCCGGGGACCCAGAGCCTGGTTCTCAGCATTTTCGATGCATGAAGTGATTGAGGGAAAGCGCCCCCACAATGGGATGTACCCGGGGGTAGAAGGCCCGACTGGATCCGAGCAACGGTGCCCCCTTGGGGGCCAGTTGCGGGTAAGTTGTGGGTCTTCAGCAGAGCCTGGTTCTCAGCATTTTCGATGCAGGAAGTGATTGAGAGAAAGCGCCCCCAGAACGAGATGGACCCAGGGTAGAAGGCCCGCGTGGATCCGGGCAACGGTGCTCCCGTGGGACCCGATACGGTGCCCCGGGGACCCCGTTTGGCCAGGTTAAGAGTGTCTCAGGCAGTCCCGCCGCTGCCCCTCGCTCTGCTGCATTCATGCACACCCAAGTGGAGGTCAGGGGACCTTGGGGGACCAGGAGTGTACCCCCTCTAAACTAACCCCAGGTAGAGGCACTGTTTCTGGGCAACAATTGTATCTGTCTCTGTCCGTGGTGCTGAAATTTCATTAAATTCAATTAAATTAGAAAAAATAACCGGATCCACTCGGGCCTCACAGCTTGTGTGCTCCAGGAGACCACAAACATATTAACCATTGACAATTAGCATAAAAAAAGTATGCAAACAGCCACAGATACACACACACACACACGGAGGCTCAGCCAAAACAAGCGGTCGAATATATTCGTGTAGGCATCAAACTGGGGCTTGGGTGGTGGTGGAACGATGGAGCCTGACACAAGCTTGATTGCCAAAATAGCCACTCCCACGCCAGCCACCAAACACAACGTAAATACACGCGATCATTCGACCACCGGTTCGAGCCCCGGCTCCGCACATCAATACATTAAGAGAAACATTATCCGCACACACACCCAGGTGAGAGGCTCTCAAAGTGGGCAAGGGTGGACCAGTGTGAGGAGAGCTTTAATCGACTGTGAGAGACAGTCATGGTTACTCCTGCAGTTTATCCGCACTGCATGACAGCGCTATAACCATCTGAAACCAGGCATCTAGAGGGACGATTACTTACGAGATCAACTGTGCCGGGGTGCATTGACATTGAATGGCCACTGAGCACAGTGGCAACCAAAAATATTCGACCATTTGTCTGTATAGCAATCCGTGTGTGTGTGTGGTTCCATGGCTGTTTGGGGACATTTTCCAGAATACAACCCACAGGTGAAATGTTGCAGGGAGACTGCCCCAGCCACCTAATGAGGCCAGAGTCAATCCATACAGTTTTTTAGACAGAATTTGACAATACACCGACCAACACACAGCTATGAAAATTTGTCGACCGCCATCTTCTGGTGGAACGCTGCAGCTTCACACAAAATGGCCAAAATACACAACACACAGACACAGCACACGCGCTAATCGAACCCCAGGTTCGAGCCCCAGCTATGGGTCAGCCATGTGGCATGTCTGCCCGAGTGCTGGTACCATTTCATTCTAACAAATTATGCCCGGCATGTGTGGCTGCATCGCCCCCCGACGGATCACACTTGGCCCGGGATAGCATTCACTGGCAACCAAATATATTCAGACATTTGTCTGTATAGCAATCCGTGTGTGTGTGTGTGGTTCCATGGCTGTTTGGGGACATTTTCCAGAATACAACCCACAGGTGAAATGTTGCAGGGAGACTGCCCCAGCCACCTAATGAGGCCAGAGTCAATCCATACAGTTTTTTAGACAGAATTTGACAATACACCGACCAACACACAGCTATGAAAATTCGTCGACCGCCATCTTCTGGTGGAACGCTGCAGCTTCACACAAAATGGCCAAAATACACAACACACAGACCCAGCACACGCGCTAATCGAACCCCAGGTTCGAGCCCCAGCTATGGGTCAGCCATGTGGCATGTCTGCACACACACCCCAACCTAACCCATGAGAGTACTGCTCATACATTCACATTTGACCCCCAAGAGTAAGCCTCAAACTGGGCATGCCATCTCACACACACACCCCAACCTAACCCATAAGAGTAGGCCTCAAACTGGGCATGCCATCTCACACACACACCCCAACCTAACCCATAAGAGTACTGCTCATACATTCACATTTGACCCCCAAGAGTAAGCCTCAAACTGGGCATGCCATCTCACACACACACCCCAACCTAACCCATAAGAGTAGGCCTCAAACTGGGCATGCCATCTCACACACACACCCCAACCTAACCCATAAGAGTACTGCTCATACATTCACATTTGACCCCCAAGAGTAAGCCTCAAACTGGGCATGCCATCTCACACACACACCCCAACCTAACCCATAAGAGTAGGCCTCAAACTGGGCATGCCATCTCACACACACACCCCAACCTAACCCATAAGAGTACTGCTCATACATTCACATTTGACCCCCAAGAGTAAGCCTCAAACTGGGCATGCCATCTCACACACACACCCCAACCTAACCCATAAGAGTAGGCCTCAAACTGGGCATGCCATCTCACACAGACACCCCAACCTAACCCATAAGAGTACTGCTCATACATTCACATTTGACCCCCAAGAGTAAGCCTCAAACTGGGCATGCCATCTCACACACACACCCCAACCTAACCCATAAGAGTAGGCCTCAAACTGGGCATGCCATCTCACACACACACCCCAACCTAACCCATAAGAGTACTGCTCATACATTCACATTTGACCCCCAAGAGTAAGCCTCAAACTGGGCATGCCATCTCACACACACACCCCAACCTAACCCATAAGAGTAGGCCTCAAACTGGGCATGCCATCTCACACACACACCCCAACCTAACCCATAAGAGTACTGCTCATACATTCACATTTGACCCCCAAGAGTAAGCCTCAAACTGGGCATGGCCTCTCACACACACACCCCAACCTAACCCATAAGAGTAGGCCTCAAACTGGGCATGCCATCTCACACACACACCCCAACCTAACCCATAAGAGTACTGCTCATACATTCACATTTGACCCCCAAGAGTAAGCCTCAAACTGGGCATGGCCTCTCACACACACACCCCAACCTAACCCATAAGAGTAGGCCTCAAACTGGGCATGCCATCTCACACACACACACCCCAACCTAACCCATAAGAGTAGGCCTCAAACTGGACATGCCATCTCACACACACACCCCAACCTAACCCATAAGAGTACTGCTCATACATTCACATTTGACCCCCAAGAGTAAGCCTCAAACTGGGCATGCCATCTCACACACACACCCCAACCTAACCCATAAGAGTAGGCCTCAAACTGGGCATGCCATCTCACACACACACCCCAACCTAACCCATAAGAGTACTGCTCATACATTCACATTTGACCCCCAAGAGTAAGCCTCAAACTGGGCATGGCCTCTCACACACACACCCCAACCTAACCCATAAGAGTAGGCCTCAAACTGGGCATGCCATCTCACACACACACCCCAACCTAACCCATAAGAGTACTGCTCATACATTCACATTTGACCCCCAAGAGTAAGCCTCAAACTGGGCATGCCATCTCACACACACACCCCAACCTAACCCATAAGAGTAGGCCTCAAACTGGGCATGCCATCTCACACACACACCCCAACCTAACCCATAAGAGTACTGCTCATACATTCACATTTGACCCCCAAGAGTAAGCCTCAAACTGGGCATGCCATCTCACACACACACCCCAACCTAACCCATAAGAGTAGGCCTCAAACTGGGCATGCCATCTCACACACACACCCCAACCTAACCCATAAGAGTACTGCTCATACATTCACATTTGACCCCCAAGAGTAAGCCTCAAACTGGGCATGGCCTCTCACACACACACCCCAACCTAACCCATAAGAGTAGGCCTCAAACTGGGCATGCCATCTCACACACACACCCCAACCTAACCCATAAGAGTACTGCTCATACATTCACATTTGACCCCCAAGAGTAAGCCTCAAACTGGGCATGCCATCTCACACACACACCCCAACCTAACCCATAAGAGTAGGCCTCAAACTGGGCATGCCATCTCACACACACACCCCAACCTAACCCATAAGAGTACTGCTCATACATTCACATTTGACCCCCAAGAGTAAGCCTCAAACTGGGCATGGCCTCTCACACACACACCCCAACCTAACCCATAAGAGTAGGCCTCAAACTGGGCATGCCATCTCACACACACACCCCAACCTAACCCATAAGAGTACTGCTCATACATTCACATTTGACCCCCAAGAGTAAGCCTCAAACTGGGCATGGCCTCTCACACACACACCCCAACCTAACCCATAAGAGTAGGCCTCAAACTGGGCATGCCATCTCACACACACACACCCCAACCTAACCCATAAGAGTAGGCCTCAAACTGGACATGCCATCTCACACACACACCCCAACCTAACCCATAAGAGTACTGCTCATACATTCACATTTGACCCCCAAGAGTAAGCCTCAAACTGGGCATGCCATCTCACACACACACCCCAACCTAACCCATAAGAGTAGGCCTCAAACTGGGCATGCCATCTCACACACACACCCCAACCTAACCCATAAGAGTACTGCTCATACATTCACATTTGACCCCCAAGAGTAAGCCTCAAACTGGGCATGGCCTCTCACACACACACCCCAACCTAACCCATAAGAGTAGGCCTCAAACTGGGCATGCCATCTCACACACACACCCCAACCTAACCCATAAGAGTACTGCTCATACATTCACATTTGACCCCCAAGAGTAAGCCTCAAACTGGGCATGCCATCTCACACACACACCCCAACCTAACCCATAAGAGTAGGCCTCAAACTGGGCATGCCATCTCACACACACACCCCAACCTAACCCATAAGAGTACTGCTCATACATTCACATTTGACCCCCAAGAGTAAGCCTCAAACTGGGCATGCCATCTCACACACACACCCCAACCTAACCCATAAGAGTAGGCCTCAAACTGGGCATGCCATCTCACACACACACCCCAACCTAACCCATAAGAGTACTGCTCATACATTCACATTTGACCCCCAAGAGTAAGCCTCAAACTGGGCATGGCCTCTCACACACACACCCCAACCTAACCCATAAGAGTAGGCCTCAAACTGGGCATGCCATCTCACACACACACCCCAACCTAACCCATAAGAGTACTGCTCATACATTCACATTTGACCCCCAAGAGTAAGCCTCAAACTGGGCATGCCATCTCACACACACACCCCAACCTAACCCATAAGAGTAGGCCTCAAACTGGGCATGCCATCTCACACACACACCCCAACCTAACCCATAAGAGTACTGCTCATACATTCACATTTGACCCCCAAGAGTAAGCCTCAAACTGGGCATGGCCTCTCACACACACACCCCAACCTAACCCATAAGAGTAGGCCTCAAACTGGGCATGCCATCTCACACACACACCCCAACCTAACCCATAAGAGTACTGCTCATACATTCACATTTGACCCCCAAGAGTAAGCCTCAAACTGGGCATGCCATCTCACACACACACCCCAACCTAACCCATAAGAGTAGGCCTCAAACTGGGCATGCCATCTCACACACACACCCCAACCTAACCCATAAGAGTACTGCTCATACATTCACATTTGACCCCCAAGAGTAAGCCTCAAACTGGGCATGCCATCTCACACACACACACCCCAACCTAACCCATAAGAGTAGGCCTCAAACTGGGCATGCCATCTCACACACACACCCCAACCTAACCCATAAGAGTACTGCTCATACATTCACATTTGACCCCCAAGAGTAAGCCTCAAACTGGGCATGGCCTCTCACACACACACCCCAACCTAACCCATAAGAGTAGGCCTCAAACTGGGCATGCCATCTCACACACACACCCCAACCTAACCCATAAGAGTACTGCTCATACATTCACATTTGACCCCCAAGAGTAAGCCTCAAACTGGGCATGCCATCTCACACACACACCCCAACCTAACCCATAAGAGTAGGCCTCAAACTGGGCATGCCATCTCACACACACACCCCAACCTAACCCATAAGAGTAGGCCTCAAACTGGGCATGCCATCTCACACACACACCCCAACCTAACCCATAAGAGTACTGCTCATACATTCACATTTGACCCCCAAGAGTAAGCCTCAAACTGGGCATGGCCTCTCACACACACACCCCAACCTAACCCATAAGAGTACTGCTCATACATTCACATTTTACCCCCAAGAGTAAGCCTCAAACTGGGCATGGCCTCTCACACACACACCCCAACCTAACCCATAAGAGTAGGCCTCAAACTGGGCATGCCATCTCACACACACACCCCAACCTAACCCATAAGAGTACTGCTCATACATTCACATTTGACCCCCAAGAGTAAGCCTCAAACTGGGCATGCCATCTCACACACACACCCCAACCTAACCCATAAGAGTAGGCCTCAAACTGGGCATGCCATCTCACACACACACCCCAACCTAACCCATAAGAGTAGGCCTCAAACTGGGCATGCCATCTCACACACACACCCCAACCTAACCCATAAGAGTACTGCTCATACATTCACATTTGACCCCCAAGAGTAAGCCTCAAACTGGGCATGGCCTCTCACACACACACCCCAACCTAACCCATAAGAGTACTGCTCATACATTCACATTTTACCCCCAAGAGTAAGCCTCAAACTGGGCATGGCCTCTCACACACACACCCCAACACACCGACCACCACACAGCTATGAAAATTCGTCGACCGCCATCTTCTGGTGGAACGCTGCAGCCTGCGTTACTGTTATGTTTAGGGGGTGTGTGTTTGTCAGAGGGTGTGCCCAGCTTGAAGCATGCCATGTCTTTTATTAACCAATCACCTGGGTGTGAATCTGACAATACGGAAGTCTCCATGGTGGTGAAAATGGTAAAAAAAGCGGAATACTCAGTTAAGTTTAGAGGAGAGATAGTGAAGCTATATCAGAACGGCAATGGTTATAAAACTATTTCTAAGCTGCTGACTGTTCCGAGGTCGACTATTAGGAGTATCATTGAAAAGTTCAATGCACATGGTACGGTCGAAAACTTGGCTGGACGTGGACGGAAAGCAAAGCTGACCCCGAGGGCCATACGATTCATCAAAAGGCTGGTGGTGAGGGAACCACGGCTTACTGCAAAAGATCTACAGCAAGCATTGGATGTCACCGATGTCCACGTTTCAGTCAGTACTGTGAGGCGGGTATTGTACAAATATGGATATCATGGTCGTACTGCACGAAAAACTCCTTTATTGACAAAGAAACACAAACTGTTGCGTCTGAAATACGCCAAGGACAATCTGATGAAGACACACAATTACTGGAGGTCTGTTTTATGGAGTGACGAGGCACAGGTCCAACTGTTTGGACCCATGAACTGTCGTTATGTGTGGCGTAAATGCAATACCGCCTTTGATGAAATCAACTGTTTGCCTAAAGTAAAACATGGTGGTGGCTCTGTGATGTTTTGGGCCTGCTTCTCTGCTTTTGGTACCGGCAATATAGCTAAAGTTAATGGCATTATGAACAGTATACAATATCAAGATATTCTTGCATGTAATGTGTTGCCCTCTCTTTCAAAACTCAACATGGGGGGGTGCTGGACATTCCAACAGGACAACGACCCAAAGCACACATCGAAATCGACCAGAGCTTGGTTCCAATCACGACAATGGACAGTTCTCCCCTGGCCAAGTCAAAGCCCAGATTTAAATCCGATTGAACATCTCTGGTGGGACTTAAAGAAAGCCATTCAAAGACACAGACCAACTAGCCTGGCGCAAATAGAGGGCATCGCGAGGCTTGAGTGGTCAAGAATTTCACAGGCCCGCTGTGCCATGCTTGTTAATGGATATCGTGCACGGTTAAATGCAGTGCTGAAGGCCAAGGGTTTTTGTACCAAGTATTGATAGATAGTATTATGGGTCTCATCCATGTGAACAAACATATCATGTTAATCTCCTGTGAAATAAACAATACAAACAAACCAAAAGAGTCCTTGTGTGTAATGTGTTTTTATATTCAACATGCATGGTACTGCTCATCCATTCACATTTTACCCCCAAGAGTAAGCCTCAAACTGGGCATGGCCTCTCACACACACACCCCAACCTAACCCATAAGAGTAGGCCTCAAACTGGGCATGGCCTCTCACACACACACCCCAACATAACCCATGAGAGTACTGCTCATCCATTCACATTTTACCCCCAAGAGTAAGCCTCAAACTGGGCATGGCCTCTCACACACACACACACCCCAACCTAACCCATAAGAGTACTGCTCATACATTCACATTTTACCCCCAAGAGTAAGCCTCAAACTGGGCATGGCCTCTCACACACACACACACCCCAACCTAACCCATAAGAGTACTGCTCATACATTCACATTTTACCCCCAAGAGTAAGCCTCAAACTGGGCATGGCCTCTCACACACACACACCCCAACCTAACCCATAAGAGTACTGCTCATACATTCACATTTTACCCCCAAGAGTAAGCCTCAAACTGGGCATGGCCTCTCACACACACACCCCAACCTAACCCATAAGAGTACTGCTCATACATTCACATTTTACCCCCAAGAGTAAGCCTCAAACTGGGCATGCCATCTCACACACACACCCCAACCTAACCCATGAGAGTACTGCTCATCCATTCACATTTTACCCCCAAGAGTAAGCCTCAAACTGGGCATGGCCTCTCACACACACACACACCCCAACCTAACCCATAAGAGTACTGCTCATACATTCACATTTTACCCCCAAGAGTAAGCCTCAAACTGGGCATGGCCTCTCACACACACACCCCAACCTAACCCATAAGAGTACTGCTCATACATTCACATATTACCCCCAAGAGTAAGCCTCAAACTGGGCATGGCCTCTCACACACACACACCCCAACCTAACCCATAAGAGTACTGCTCATACATTCACATTTTACCCCCAAGAGTAAGCCTCAAACTGGGCATGCCATCTCACACACACACCCCAACCTAACCCATGAGAGTACTGCTCATCCATTCACATTTTACCCCCAAGAGTAAGCCTCAAACTGGGCATGCCCTCTCTCACACACACACACACACACACACACAGCGAGGGGGACCTGTTGGTTCACCCATGACCCCCGAGAGGGGGCCTACCAAAGGGTTATCCGACGGGACCGCGGGGAGGTCAGGTCCACCACACTCACGGTTCAGGGCTCTGGCCCTTCGCCGTCCCTCAGAGTCTGGCTATTCCCATCATGTCACTGCCATTGGCTCCGCGCCGCGCTCTCACCGGCCGTCTTACCCCACGGATGCGTGCCCGTCCTGGGCGTCGGTCAACCATGGTGCTCCCACCTAAGTGTGGGAGCACCATGCGCCCCAGCCGTCCCCTTGGGCCCAGGAGAACCAGGCGCCCCAGGTGTCCCTGCGTGCCCAAACTTAAGCACTGTCCCGGGCCTCGCAAGTTCAATGAGCTGCCCCCGGCCTCCAGGCCGACCGGAGTACTGGCCCCCTAAACGGAAATCAGACTAAGTGTGAGCTCCAGGCCCTCCACTCCTCCCGGTTACCCCAAACTTAAGCACTGTCCCGGGCCTCGCATGTTCAAGGAGCTGCCCCTGGCCTCCAGGCCGACCGGAACACTGGCCCCATAAATGGAAATAAGACTAAGTGTGAGCTCCAGGCCCTCCACTCCTCCCGGTTACCCCAAACTTAAGCACTGTCCCGGGCCTCGCACGTTCAAGGAGCTGCCCCTGGCCTCCAGGCCGACCGGAACACTGGCCCCATAAATGAAAATAAGACTAAGTGTGAGCTCCAGGCCCTCCACTCCTCCCGGTTACCCCAAACTTAAGCACTGTCCCGGGCCTCGCACGTTCAAGGAGCTGCCCCCGGCCCCCAGCCGACCGGAGTACTGGCCCCCTAAATGGGAATCAAACACCCATGTATTTTAGGTGTCCGGCGTAAACTAGTTTTTCCCCACTACGTCTCGTGAGAGGACGGTCAACAGGAGCGGCCATACTACGACAGGATGGAATCCAGATGGTGGTGATAACCACCGCCTGTGGCACCATATTCCATACGCGGTTGACGTATGCTCCTGCTTGAACCAATCCTTACTCCGGCGTAAACTAGTTTGCCGGACAGTTCAACATGTTACTTCACCTAAGACCCAATAGGATGTGACGAGGACTTCACTGTATTGGGCTAGTGTGACGCACCTACGACCCAAGAGGATGTGACTGGGACTTCACTGTCCTGGGCTAGGGTGAGCGTCAATATTTATCTCTTTGTAGCCGGGTAGCTTCCATCCGAGGTGGGCCCACGCGGAACCCTGCCTACGGCACCCGGCGACCTCTCTCTCTCTCTCTATGTTTATCGCTATTTCTGTGCCCTCAAAGGGGCATGTTAGTTCACCTGGGCTTAATATTCATCTCTTTGTAGCCGGGTAGCTTTCATCCGAGCTTCCACGACCCAAGGATAAGGGCTGTGAGATGTGAGACAAGCAT
>NC_140166.1:122292532-122307532 GCF_963971535.1 Notolepis coatsorum
CAACGGTGCCCCGGGACGTCCGGGGACCCACCCAGAGCCCGGTTCGAAGCATTTTCTGGCCACCTAAATGGAAATAAGACTAAGTGTTGAGCTCCAGGCCCTCCACTCGTCCTGGTGTGCCCAATCTTAAGCACTCTCCAGGGCCTCACAAGTTCAAGGAGCTGCCCCCGGCCTCCAGAGAGACCGGAGCACTGGCCCCCTTAATGAAAAATCAGACTACGGAGCCCGGGGACGTCCGGGGACCCAGAGCCTGGTTCTCAGCATTTTCGATGCATGAAGTGATTGAGGGAAAGCGCCCCCACAACGGGATGTACCCGGGGGTAGAAGTCCCGACTGGATCCGAGCAACGGTGCCCCCTTGGGGGCCAGTTGCGGGTAAGTTGTGGGTCTTCAGCAGAGCCTGGTTCTCAGCATTTTCGATGCAGGAAGTGATTGAGGGAAAGCGCCCCCAGAACGAGATGGACCCAGGGTAGAAGGCCCGCGTGGATCCGGGCAACGGTGCTCCCGTGGGACCCGATACGGAGCCCCGGGACGTCCGGGGACCCACCCAGAGCCCGGTTCGCAGCATTTTATGGCCCCCTAAATGGAAATAAGACTAAGTGTTGAGCTCCAGGCCCTCCACTCATCCCGGTGTGCCCAATCTTAAGCACTCTCCCGGGCCTCGCAAGTTCAAGGAGCTGCCCCCGGCCTCCAGAGAGACCGGAGCACTGGCTCCCTTAATGAAAAATCAGACTACAGAGCCCCGGGACGTCCGGGGACCCAGAGCCTGGTTCTCAGCATTTTCGATGCATGAAGTGATTGAGGGAAAGCGCCCCCACAACGGGATGTACCCGGGGGTAGAAGGCCCGACTGGATCCGAGCAACGGTGCCCCCTTGGGGGCCAGTTGCAGGTAAGTTGTGGGTCTTCAGCAGAGCCTGGTTCTCAGCATTTTCGATGCAGGAAGTGATTGAGGGAAAGCGCCCCCAGAACGAGATGGACCCAGGGTAGAAGGCCCGAGTGGATCCGTGCAACGGTGCTCCCATGGGACCCGATACGGTGCCCCGGGGACCCGATACGGTGCTCCCGTGGGAACCGATTAAGAGGCTAAGATTTTCTCAGGCATTTTCGAGACAGGAAGCCGATTAGGAAAAGCTTACCCACCCCCAGCTGGACCCAGGGTAGAAGGCCTGCGTGGATCCGGGCAACGGTGCTCCCGTGGGACCCGATACGGTGCCCCGGGGACCCCTTTTGGCCAGGTTAAGAGTGTCTCAGGCATTTTCGAGACAGGAAGCCGATTAGGAAAAGCTTACCCACCCCCAGATGGACCCAGGGTAGAAGGCCTGCGTGGATCCGGGCAACGGTGCTCCCGTGGGACCCGATACGGTGCCCCGGGAACCCCTTTTGGCCAGGTTAAGAGTGTCTCAGACATTTTCGAGACAGGAAGCCGATTAGGAAAAGCTTACCCACCCCCAGATGGACCCAGGGTAGAAGGCCTGCGTGGATCCGGGCAACGGTGCTCCCGTGGGACCCGATGCGGAGCCCCGGGACGTCCGGGGACCCAGAGCCTGGTTCTCAGCATTTTCGATGCATGAAGTGATTGAGGGAAAACGCCCCCACAACGGGATGTACCCGGGGGTAGAAGGCCCGACTGGATCCGAGCAACGGTGCCCCCTTGGGGGCCAGTTGCGGGTAAGTTGTGGGTCTTCAGCAGAGCCTGGTTCTCAGCATTTTCGATGCAGGAAGTGATTGAGGGAAAGCGCCCCCAGAACGAGATGGACCCAGGGTAGAAGGCCCGAGTGGATCCGTGCAACGGTGCTCCCGTGGGACCCGATACGGTGCCCCGGGGACCCGATACGGTGCTCCCGTGGGAACCGATTAAGAGGCTAAGATTTTCTCAGGCATTTTCGAGACAGGACGCCGATTAGGAAAAGCTTACCCACCCCCAGATGGACCCAGGGTAGAAGGCCTGCGTGGATCCGGGCAACGGTGCTCCCGTGGGACCCTAACCCTAACCCTAACCCTAACCCTAACCCTAACCCTAACCCTAACCCGATACGGTGCCCCGGGAACCCCTTTTGGCCAGGTTAAGAGTGTCTCAGGCATTTTCGAGACAGGAAGCCGATTAGGAAAAGCTTACCCACCCCCAGATGGACCCAGGGTAGAAGGCCTGCGTGGATCCGGGCAACGGTGCTCCCGTGGGACCCGATGCGGAGCCCCGGGACGTCCGGGGACCCAGAGCCTGGTTCTCAGCATTTTCGATGCATGAAGTGATTGAGGGAAAGCGCCCCCACAACGGGATGTACCCGGGGGTAGAAGGCCCGACTGGATCCGAGCAACGGTGCCCCCTTGGGGGCCAGTTGCGGGTAAGTTGTGGGTCTTCAGCAGAGCCTGGTTCTCAGCATTTTCGATGCAGGAAGTGATTGAGGGAAAGCGCCCCCAGAACGAGCTGGACCCAGGGTAGAAGGCCCGAGTGGATCCGTGCAACGGTGCTCCCGTGGGACCCGATACGGTGCCCCGGGGACCCGATACGGTGCTCCCGTGGGAACCGATTAAGAGGCTAAGATTTTCTCAGGCATTTTCGAGACAGGACGCCGATTAGGAAAAGCTTACCCACCCCCAGATGGACCCAGGCTAGAAGGCCTGCGTGGATCCGGGCAACGGTGCTCCCGTGGGACCCTAACCCTAACCCTAACCCTAACCCTAACCCTAACCCTAACCCTAACCCTAACCCTAACCCTAACCCGATACGGTGCCCCGGGAACCCCTTTTGGCCAGGTTAAGAGTGTCTCAGGCATTTTCGAGACAGGAAGCCGATTAGGAAAAGCTTACCCACCCCCAGATGGACCCAGGGTAGAAGGCCTGCGTGGATCCGGGCAACGGTGCTCCCGTGGGACCCGATGCGGAGCCCCGGGACGTCCGGGGACCCAGAGCCTGGTTCTCAGCATTTTCGATGCATGAAGTGATTGAGGGAAAGCGCCCCCACAACGGGATGTACCCGGGGGTAGAAGGCCCGACTGGATCCGAGCAACGGTGCCCCCTTGGGGGCCAGTTGCGGGTAAGTTGTGGGTCTTCAGCAGAGCCTGGTTCTCAGCATTTTCGATGCAGGAAGTGATTGAGGGAAAGCGCCCCCAGAACGAGATGGACCCAGGGTAGAAGGCCCGAGTGGATCCGTGCAACGGTGCTCCCGTGGGACCCGATACGGTGCCCCGGGGACCCGATACGGTGCTCCCGTGGGAACCGATTAAGAGGCTAAGATTTTCTCAGGCATTTTCGAGACAGGACGCCGATTAGGAAAAGCTTACCCACCCCCAGATGGACCCAGGCTAGAAGGCCTGCGTGGATCCGGGCAACGGTGCTCCCGTGGGACCCTAACCCTAACCCTAACCCTAACCCTAACCCTAACCCTAACCCTAACCCTAACCCTAACCCTAACCCTAACCCTAACCCTAACCCGATACGGTGCCCCGGGAACCCCTTTTGGCCAGGTTAAGAGTGTCTCAGGCATTTTCGAGACAGGAAGCCGATTAGGAAAAGCTTACCCACCCCCAGATGGACCCAGGGTAGAAGGCCTGCGTGGATCCGGGCAACGGTGCTCCCGTGGGACCCGATGCGGAGCCCCGGGACGTCCGGGGACCCAGAGCCTGGTTCTCAGCATTTTCGATGCATGAAGTGATTGAGGGAAAGCGCCCCCACAACGGGATGTACCCGGGGGTAGAAGGCCCGACTGGATCCGAGCAACGGTGCCCCCTTGGGGGCCAGTTGCGGGTAAGTTGTGGGTCTTCAGCAGAGCCTGGTTCTCAGCATTTTCGATGCAGGAAGTGATTGAGGGAAAGCGCCCCCAGAACGAGATGGACCCAGGGTAGAAGGCCCGAGTGGATCCGTGCAACGGTGCTCCCATGGGACCCGATACGGTGCCCCGGGGACCCGATACGGTGCTCCCGTGGGAACCGATTAAGAGGATAAGATTTTCTCAGGCATTTTCGAGACAGGACGCCGATTAGGAAAAGCTTACCCACCCCCAGATGGACCCAGGGTAGAAGGCCTGCGTGGATCCGGGCAACGGTGCTCCCGTGGGACCCTAACCCTAACCCTAACCCTAACCCTAACCCTAACCCTAACCCTAACCCTAACCCTAACCCTAACCCTAACCCGATACGGTGCCCCGGGAACCCCTTTTGGCCAGGTTAAGAGTGTCTCAGGCATTTTCGAGACAGGAAGCCGATTAGGAAAAGCTTACCCACCCCCAGATGGACCCAGGGTAGAAGGCCTGCGTGGATCCGGGCAACGGTGCTCCCGTGGGACCCGATGCGGAGCCCCGGGACGTCCGGGGACCCAGAGCCTGGTTCTCAGCATTTTCGATGCATGAAGTGATTGAGGGAAAGCGCCCCCACAACGGGATGTACCCGGGGGTAGAAGGCCCGACTGGATCCGAGCAACGGTGCCCCCTTGGGGGCCAGTTGCGGGTAAGTTGTGGGTCTTCAGCAGAGCTTGGTTCTCAGCATTTTCGATGCAGGAAGTGATTGAGGGAAAGCGCCCCCAGAACGAGATGGACCCAGGGTAGAAGGCCCGAGTGGATCCGTGCAACGGTGCTCCCGTGGGACCCGATACGGTGCCCCGGGGACCCGATACGGTGCTCCCGTGGGAACCGATTAAGAGGCTAAGATTTTCTCAGGCATTTTCGAGACAGGAAGCCGATTAGGAAAAGCTTACCCACCCCCAGATGGACCCAGGGTAGAAGGCCTGCGTGGATCCGGGCAACTGTGCTCCCGTGGGACCCGATACGGTGCCCCGGGGACCCCTTTTGGCCAGGTTAAGAGTGTCTCAGGCATTTTCGAGACAGGAAGCCGATTAGGAAAAGCTTACCCACCCCCAGATGGACCCAGGGTAGAAGGCCTGCGTGGATCCGGGCAACGGTGCTCCCGTGGGACCCGATACGGTGCCCCGGGAACCCCTTTTGGCCAGGTTAAGAGTGTCTCAGGCATTTTCGAGACAGGAAGCCGATTAGGAAAAGCTTACCCACCCCCAGATGGACCCAGGGTAGAAGGCCTGCGTGGATCCGGGCAACGGTGCTCCCGTGGGACCCGATACGGTGCCCCGGGAACCCCTTTTGGCCAGGTTAAGAGTGTCTCAGGCATTTTCGAGACAGGAAGCCGATTAATAATAATAATAATGGATTGGATTTATATAGCGCTCTTCTCTGACTGACTGTTGCTCTGACTCAGAGCGCTTCACAGAGTCCATTATTCGTTCATACACAGTCATACCGGTGGTGGTAAGCTACAATTGCAGCCAGAGCTGCCCTGAGGCAGACTCACGGAAGCGTGGCGAATAATCAACGCCTACGGCCCCTCCGACCACCACCAACATTCATTCACATGCATACACATTCATACGAGGCAAGTAGGTTAAGTGTCTTGCCCAAGGACACAACGGCAATGGGATGGACATGGGCTTGAGCGGGATTCGAACCACCAACCCTTCGATCATTGGACGCCCCGCTCTACCCCTAAGCCACGCCGCCCCACATTAGGAAAAGCTTACCCACCCCCAGATGGACCCAGGGTAGAAGGCCTGCGTGGATCCGGGCAACGGTGCTCCCGTGGGACCCGATGCGGAGCCCCGGGACGTCCGGGGACCCAGAGCCTGGTTCTCAGCATTTTCGATGCATGAAGTGATTGAGGGAAAGCGCCCCCACAACGGGATGTACCCGGGGGTAGAAGGCCCGACTGGATCCGAGCAACGGTGCCCCCTTGGGGGCCAGTTGCGTGTAAGTTGTGGGTCTTCAGCAGAGCCTGGTTCTCAGCATTTTCGATGCAGGAAGTGATTGAGGGAAAGCGCCCCCAGAACGAGATGGACCCAGGGTAGAAGGCCCGAGTGGATCCGTGCAACGGTGCTCCCGTGGGACCCGATAAGGTGCCCCGGGGACCCGATACGGTGCTCCCGTGGGAACCGATTAAGAGGCTAAGATTTTCTCAGGCATTTTCGAGACAGGAAGCCGATTAGGAAAAGCTTACCCACCCCCAGATGGACCCAGGGTAGAAGGCCTGCGTGGATCCGGGCAACGGTGCTCCCGTGGGACCCGATACGGTGCCCCGGGGACCCCTTTTGGCCAGGTTAAGAGTGTCTCAGGCATTTTCGAGACAGGAAGCCGATTAGGAAAAGCTTACCCACCCCCAGATGGACCCAGGGTAGAAGGCCTGCGTGGATCCGGGCAACGGTGCTCCCGTGGGACCCGATACGGTGCCCCGGGAACCCCTTTTGGCCAGGTTAAGAGTGTCTCAGGCATTTTCGAGACAGGAAGCCGATTAGGAAAAGCTTACCCACCCCCAGATGGACCCAGGGTAGAAGGCCTGCGTGGATCCGGGCAACGGTGCTCCCGTGGGACCCGATGCGGAGCCCCGGGACGTCCGGGGACCCAGAGCCTGGTTCTCAGCATTTTCGATGCATGAAGTGATTGAGGGAAAACGCCCCCACAACGGGATGTACCCGGGGGTAGAAGGCCCGACTGGATCCGAGCAACGGTGCCCCCTTGGGGGCCAGTTGCGGGTAAGTTGTGGGTCTTCAGCAGAGCCTGGTTCTCAGCATTTTCGATGCAGGAAGTGATTGAGGGAAAGCGCCCCCAGAACGAGATGGACCCAGGGTAGAAGGCCCGAGTGGATCCGTGCAACGGTGCTCCCGTGGGACCCGATACGGTGCCCCGGGGACCCGATACGGTGCTCCCGTGGGAACCGATTAAGAGGCTAAGATTTTCTCAGGCATTTTCGAGACAGGAAGCCGATTAGGAAAAGCTTACCCACCCCCAGATGGACCCAGGGTAGAAGGCCTGCGTGGATCCGGGCAACGGTGCTCCCGTGGGACCCGATACGGTGCCCCGGGGACCCCTTTTGGCCAGGTTAAGAGTGTCTCAGGCATTTTCGAGACAGGAAGCCGATTAGGAAAAGCTTACCCACCCCCAGATGGACCCAGGGTAGAAGGCCTGCGTGGATCCGGGTAACGGTGCTCCCGTGGGACCCGATACGGTGCCCCGGGAACCCCTTTTGGCCAGGTTAAGAGTGTCTCAGGCATTTTCGAGACAGGAAGCCGATTAGGAAAAGCTTACCCACCCCCAGATGGACCCAGGGTAGAAGGCCTGCGTGGATCCGGGCAACGGTGCTCCCGTGGGACCCGATGCGGAGCCCCGGGACGTCCGGGGACCCAGAGCCTGGTTCTCAGCATTTTCGATGCATGAAGTGATTGAGGGAAAACGCCCCCACAACGGGATGTACCCGGGGGTAGAAGGCCCGACTGGATCCGAGCAACGGTGCCCCCTTGGGGGCCAGTTGCGGGTAAGTTGTGGGTCTTCAGCAGAGCCTGGTTCTCAGCATTTTCGATGCAGGAAGTGATTGAGAGAAAGCGCCCCCAGAACGAGATGGACCCAGGGTAGAAGGCCCGCGTGGATCCGGGCAACGGTGCTCCCGTGGGACCCGATACGGTGCCCCGGGGACCCCGTTTGGCCAGGTTAAGAGTGTCTCAGGCAGTCCCGCCGCTGCCCCTCGCTCTGCTGCATTCATGCACACCCAAGTGGAGGTCAGGGGACCTTGGGGGACCAGGAGTGTACCCCCTCTAAACTAACCCCAGGTAGAGGCACTGTTTCTGGGCAACAATTGTATCTGTCTCTGTCCGTGGTGCTGAAATTTCATTAAATTCAATTAAATTAGAAAAAATAACCGGATCCACTCGGGCCTCACAGCTTGTGTGCTCCAGGAGACCACAAACATATTAACCATTGACAATTAGCATCAAAAAAGTATGCAAACAGCCACAGATACACACACACACACACGGAGGCTCAGCCAAAACAAGCGGTCGAATATATTCGTGTAGGCATCAAACTGGGGCTTGGGTGGTGTTGGAACGATGGAGCCTGACACAAGCTTGATTGCCAAAATAGCCACTCCCACGCCAGCCACCAAACACAACGTAAATACACGCGATCATTCGACCACCGGTTCGAGCCCCGGCTCCGCACATCAATACATTAAGAGAAACATTATCCGCACACACACCCAGGTGAGAGGCTCTCAAAGTGGGCAAGGGTGGACCAGTGTGAGGAGAGCTTTAATCGACTGTGAGAGACAGTCATGGTTACTCCTGCAGTTTATCCGCACTGCATGACAGCGCTATAACCATCTGAAACCAGGCATCTAGAGGGACGATTACTTACGAGATCAACTGTGTCGGGGTGCATTGACATTGAATGGCCACTGAGCACAGTGGCAACCAAAAATATTCAACCATTTGTCTGTATAGCAATCCGTGTGTGTGTGTGGTTCCATGGCTGTTTGGGGACATTTTCCAGAATACAACCCACAGGTGAAATGTTGCAGGGAGACTGCCCCAGCCACCTAATGAGGCCAGAGTCAATCCATACAGTTTTTTAGACAGAATTTGACAATACACCGACCAACACACAGCTATGAAAATTTGTCGACCGCCATCTTCTGGTGGAACGCTGCAGCTTCACACAAAATGGCCAAAATACACAACACACAGACACAGCACACGCGCTAATCGAACCCCAGGTTCGAGCCCCAGCTATGGGTCAGCCATGTGGCATGTCTGCCCGAGTGCTGGTACCATTTCATTCTAACAAATTATGCCCGGCATGTGTGGCTGCATCGCCCCCCGACGGATCACACTTGGCCCGGGATAGCATTCACTGGCAACCAAATATATTCAGACATTTGTCTGTATAGCAATCCGTGTGTGTGTGTGTGGTTCGATGGCTGTTTGGGGACATTTTCCAGAATACAACCCACAGGTGAAATGTTGCAGGGAGACTGCCCCAGCCACCTAATGAGGCCAGAGTCAATCCATACAGTTTTTTAGACAGAATTTGACAATACACCGACCAACACACAGCTATGAAAATTCGTCGACCGCCATCTTCTGGTGGAACGCTGCAGCTTCACACAAAATGGCCAAAATACACAACACACAGACCCAGCACACGCGCTAATCGAACCCCAGGTTCGAGCCCCAGCTATGGGTCAGCCATGTGGCATGTCTGCACACACACCCCAACCTAACCCATGAGAGTACTGCTCATACATTCACATTTGACCCCCAAGAGTAAGCCTCAAACTGGGCATGCCATCTCACACACACACCCCAACCTAACCCATAAGAGTAGGCCTCAAACTGGGCATGCCATCTCACACACACACCCCAACCTAACCCATAAGAGTACTGCTCATACATTCACATTTTACCCCCAAGAGTAAGCCTCAAACTGGGCATGCCATCTCACACACACACCCCAACCTAACCCATAAAAGTAGGCCTCAAACTGGGCATGCCATCTCACACACACACCCCAACCTAACCCATAAGAGTACTGCTCATACATTCACATTTGACCCCCAAGAGTAAGCCTCAAACCGGGCATGGCCTCTCACACACACACCCCAACCTAACCCATAAGAGTAGGCCTCAAACTGGGCATGCCATCTCACACACACACCCCAACCTAACCCATAAGAGTACTGCTCATACATTCACATTTGACCCCCAAGAGTAAGCCTCAAACTGGGCATGCCATCTCACACACACACCCCAACCTAACCCATAAGAGTAGGCCTCAAACTGGGCATGCCATCTCACACACACACCCCAACCTAACCCATAAGAGTACTGCTCATACATTCACATTTGACCCCCAAGAGTAAGCCTCAAACTGGGCATGCCATCTCACACACACACCCCAACCTAACCCATAAGAGTAGGCCTCAAACTGGGCATGCCATCTCACACACACACCCCAACCTAACCCATAAGAGTACTGCTCATACATTCACATTTGACCCCCAAGAGTAAGCCTCAAACTGGGCATGGCCTCTCACACACACACCCCAACCTAACCCATAAGAGTAGGCCTCAAACTGGGCATGCCATCTCACACACACACCCCAACCTAACCCATAAGAGTACTGCTCATACATTCACATTTGACCCCCAAGAGTAAGCCTCAAACTGGGCATGGCCTCTCACACACACACCCCAACCTAACCCATAAGAGTAGGCCTCAAACTGGGCATGCCATCTCACACACACACCCCAACCTAACCCATAAGAGTACTGCTCATACATTCACATTTGACCCCCAAGAGTAAGCCTCAAACTGGGCATGGCCTATCACACACACACCCCAACCTAACCCATAAGAGTAGGCCTCAAACTGGGCATGCCATCTCACACACACACCCCAACCTAACCCATAAGAGTACTGCTCATACATTCACATTTGACCCCCAAGAGTAAGCCTCAAACTGGGCATGCCATCTCACACACACACCCCAACCTAACCCATAAGAGTAGGCCTCAAACTGGGCATGCCATCTCACACACACACCCCAACCTAACCCATAAGAGTACTGCTCATACATTCACATTTGACCCCCAAGAGTAAGCCTCAAACTGGGCATGGCCTCTCACACACACACCCCAACCTAACCCATAAGAGTAGGCCTCAAACTGGGCATGCCATCTCACACACACACCCCAACCTAACCCATAAGAGTACTGCTCATACATTCACATTTGACCCCCAAGAGTAAGCCTCAAACTGGGCATGCCATCTCACACACACACCCCAACCTAACCCATAAGAGTAGGCCTCAAACTGGGCATGCCATCTCACACACACACCCCAACCTAACCCATAAGAGTACTGCTCATACATTCACATTTGACCCCCAAGAGTAAGCCTCAAACTGGGCATGCCATCTCACACACACACCCCAACCTAACCCATAAGAGTAGGCCTCAAACTGGGCATGCCATCTCACACACACACCCCAACCTAACCCATAAGAGTACTGCTCATACATTCACATTTGACCCCCAAGAGTAAGCCTCAAACTGGGCATGGCCTCTCACACACACACCCCAACCTAACCCATAAGAGTAGGCCTCAAACTGGGCATGCCATCTCACACACACACCCCAACCTAACCCATAAGAGTACTGCTCATACATTCACATTTGACCCCCAAGAGTAAGCCTCAAACTGGGCATGCCATCTCACACACACACCCCAACCTAACCCATAAGAGTAGGCCTCAAACTGGGCATGCCATCTCACACACACACCCCAACCTAACCCATAAGAGTACTGCTCATACATTCACATTTGACCCCCAAGAGTAAGCCTCAAACTGGGCATGGCCTCTCACACACACACCCCAACCTAACCCATAAGAGTAGGCCTCAAACTGGGCATGCCATCTCACACACACACCCCAACCTAACCCATAAGAGTACTGCTCATACATTCACATTTGACCCCCAAGAGTAAGCCTCAAACTGGGCATGCCATCTCACACACACACCCCAACCTAACCCATAAGAGTAGGCCTCAAACTGGGCATGCCATCTCACACACACACCCCAACCTAACCCATAAGAGTACTGCTCATACATTCACATTTGACCCCCAAGAGTAAGCCTCAAACTGGGCATGCCATCTCACACACACACCCCAACCTAACCCATAAGAGTAGGCCTCAAACTGGGCATGCCATCTCACACACACACCCCAACCTAACCCATAAGAGTACTGCTCATACATTCACATTTGACCCCCAAGAGTAAGCCTCAAACTGGGCATGGCCTCTCACACACACACCCCAACCTAACCCATAAGAGTAGGCCTCAAACTGGGCATGCCATCTCACACACACACCCCAACCTAACCCATAAGAGTACTGCTCATACATTCACATTTGACCCCCAAGAGTAAGCCTCAAACTGGGCATGCCATCTCACACACACACCCCAACCTAACCCATAAGAGTAGGCCTCAAACTGGGCATGCCATCTCACACACACACCCCAACCTAACCCATAAGAGTAGGCCTCAAACTGGGCATGCCATCTCACACACACACCCCAACCTAACCCATAAGAGTACTGCTCATACATTCACATTTGACCCCCAAGAGTAAGCCTCAAACTGGGCATGGCCTCTCACACACACACCCCAACCTAACCCATAAGAGTACTGCTCATACATTCACATTTTACCCCCAAGAGTAAGCCTCAAACTGGGCATGGCCTCTCACACACACACCCCAACACACCGACCACCACACAGCTATGAAAATTCGTCGACCGCCATCTTCTGGTGGAACGCTGCAGCCTGCGTTACTGTTATGTTTAGGGGGTGTGTGTTTGTCAGAGGGTGTGCCCAGCTTGAAGCATGCCATGTCTTTTATTAACCAATCACCTGGGTGTGAATCTGACAATACGGAAGTCTCCATGGTGGTGAAAATGGTAAAAAAAGCGGAATACTCAGTTAAGTTTAGAGGAGAGATAGTGAAGCTATATCAGAACGGCAATGGTTATAAAACTATTTCTAAGCTGCTGACTGTTCCGAGGTCGACTATTAGGAGTATCATTGAAAAGTTCAATGCACATGGTACGGTCGAAAACTTGGCTGGACGTGGACGGAAAGCAAAGCTGACCCCGAGGGCCATACGATTCATCAAAAGGCTGGTGGTGAGGGAACCACGGCTTACTGCAAAAGATCTACAGCAAGCATTGGATGTCACCGATGTCCACGTTTCAGTCAGTACTGTGAGGCGGGTATTGTACAAATATGGATATCATGGTCGTACTGCACGAAAAACTCCTTTATTGACAAAGAAACACAAACTGTTGCGTCTGAAATACGCCAAGGACAATCTGATGAAGACACACAATTACTGGAGGTCTGTTTTATGGAGTGAAAGGCACAGGTCCAACTGTTTGGACCCATGAACTGTCGTTATGTGTGGCGTAAATGCAATACCGCCTTTGATGAAATCAACTGTTTGCCTAAAGTAAAACATGGTGGTGGCTCTGTGATGTTTTGGGCCTGCTTCTCTGCTTTTGGTACCGGCAATATAGCTAAAGTTAATGGCATTATGAACAGTATACAATATCAAGATATTCTTGCATGTAATGTGTTGCCCTCTCTTTCAAAACTCAACATGGGGGGGTGCTGGACATTCCAACAGGACAACGACCCAAAGCACACATCGAAATCGACCAGAGCTTGGTTCCAATCACGACAATGGACAGTTCTCCCCTGGCCAAGTCAAAGCCCAGATTTAAATCCGATTGAACATCTCTGGTGGGACTTAAAGAAAGCCATTCAAAGACACAGACCAACTAGCCTGGCGCAAATAGAGGGCATCGCGAGGCTTGAGTGGTCAAGAATTTCACAGGCCCGCTGTGCCATGCTTGTTAATGGATATCGTGCACGGTTAAATGCAGTGCTGAAGGCCAAGGGTTTTTGTACCAAGTATTGATAGATAGTATTATGGGTCTCATCCATGTGAACAAACATATCATGTTAATCTCCTGTGAAATAAACAATACAAACAAACCAAAAGAGTCCTTGTGTGTAATGTGTTTTTATATTCAACATGCATGGTACTGCTCATCCATTCACATTTACCCCCAAGAGTAAGCCTCAAACTGGGCATGGCCTCTCACACACACACCCCAACCTAACCCATAAGAGTAGGCCTCAAACTGGGCATGGCCTCTCACACACACACCCCAACCTAACCCATGAGAGTACTGCTCATCCATTCACATTTTACCCCCAAGAGTAAGCCTCAAACTGGGCATGGCCTCTCACACACACACACACCCCAACCTAACCCATAAGAGTACTGCTCATACATTCACATTTTACCCCCAAGAGTAAGCCTCAAACTGGGCATGGCCTCTCACACACACACACCCCAACCTAACCCATAAGAGTACTGCTCATACATTCACATTTTACCCCCAAGAGTAAGCCTCAAACTGGGCATGGCCTCTCACACACACACCCCAACCTAACCCATAAGAGTACTGCTCATACATTCACATTTTACCCCCAAGAGTAAGCCTCAAACTGGGCATGCCATCTCACACACACACCCCAACCTAACCCATGAGAGTACTGCTCATCCATTCACATTTTACCCCCAAGAGTAAGCCTCAAACTGGGCATGGCCTCTCACACACACACACACCCCAACCTAACCCATAAGAGTACTGCTCATACATTCACATTTTACCCCCAAGAGTAAGCCTCAAACTGGGCATGGCCTCTCACACACACACCCCAACCTAACCCATAAGAGTACTGCTCATACATTCACATTTTACCCCCAAGAGTAAGCCTCAAACTGGGCATGGCCTCTCACACACACACACCCCAACCTAACCCATAAGAGTACTGCTCATACATTCACATTTTACCCCCAAGAGTAAGCCTCAAACTGGGCATGCCATCTCACACACACACCCCAACCTAACCCATGAGAGTACTGCTCATCCATTCACATTTTACCCCCAAGAGTAAGCCTCAAACTGGGCATGCCCTCTCTCACACACACACACACACACACACACACAGCGAGGGGGACCTGTTGGTTCACCCATGACCCCCGAGAGGGGGCCTACCTAAGGGTTATCCGACGGGACCGCGGGGAGGTCAGGTCCACCACACTCACGGTTCAGGGCTCTGGCCCTTCGCCGTCCCTCAGAGTCTGGCTATTCCCATCATGTCACTGCCATTGGCTCCGCGCCGCGCTCTCACCGGCCGTCTTACCCCACGGATGCGTGCCCGTCCTGGGCGTCAGTCAACCATGGTGCTCCCACCTAAGTGTGGGAGCACCATGCGCCCCAGCCGTCCCCTTGGGCCCAGGAGAACCAGGCGCCCCAGGTGTCCCTGCGTGCCCAAACTTAAGCACTGTCCCGGGCCTCGCAAGTTCAATGAGCTGCCCCCGGCCTCCAGGCCGACCGGAGTACTGGCCCCCTAAACGGAAATCAGACTAAGTGTGAGCTCCAGGCCCTCCACTCCTCCCGGTTACCCCAAACTTAAGCACTGTCCCGGGCCTCGCACGTTCAAGGAGCTGCCCCTGGCCTCCAGGCCGACCGGAACACTGGCCCCATAAATGAAAATAAGACTAAGTGTGAGCTCCAGGCCCTCCACTCCTCCCG